>NC_069005.1:30888634-30892225 GCF_001194135.2 Octopus bimaculoides
TGTGTGTGTGTGTGTATATATATATATATATATATATATATATATATATATATATATGTAACAAGTAGATATATATATGTATGTATATATATGTATGTAATAAGTAGATCTATGTCTCCGTTGCTTTCTGTATTGACGTCACAGTTTGCAATTAAGAACTGCAGCAGCAGCAACTGTTGATGGCAACCAACGCTTTAGGTGCTTTTACATACACACACACATACACACATACATACATACATACATACACACATACATCCATACGTACGTACATACACACATACATCCATACGTACATACATACATACATACATAACTCATACATACATATGTGTGTATGTATGTATATATATTTATATGTATTCTTGTACATATATATGTACATACATATACATCATATACATGTGTGTATATATTAATACACGTGTATATATGTACACACATATGTCTCTCTCTCTCTCTCTCTCTCTATATGTATATATATATATATATATATATATATATATATATATATATATATATATATATATATATATATATATATATACATGTGTTTATGTGTATATCTATCTTTAGATAGATAGATGATATTTCTATTGAATTGTATAAAATTCTTTATATAACTCATCTTTATATCGAGTCCGCCATTGACTCTTCGTCCTCTTGAATGAAATCCACGACCGTCTCGTTATTGTCCATTCATGTGTGTGTATGTGCACACACACACACACACACACACACACACACACACACACGCACACTCACACACCCACATATATATGTCCACATACGCACACATGAATGGACACTATATATCATCTTGATGATGATACATCCATGCATTCATATATATATAGGTGCAGGAGTGTCTGTGTGGTCAGTTGCTTGCTTACCAACCACACGGTTCCAGGTTCAGTCCCCTTACTATAGCCTCGGGCCAACCAAATTTATCCACAACAATTGGGGCTGTAGTAGAAGTCACTTGCCCAATATGCTTTTCAGCGGGACCGAACCTAATCCCATGTGGTTGCAAACCAAGCCTCTTAACCACATCTTTTCTTTCTTTTTTCCTGAGAAATGACCAACCCATCACTGCAATAATAAAAATAACCTTTTCCCTTACCCTTTCATTTTTCATGTCTTTCATTAATTCTTCCCTTTTGTTCATGCTCTCATTCTATCCCCTCACATCCTACCCTGCTGCTGTTGCACAGACATGAAGCATTTCATTTAATCTCTTCTTTACCGTTTTCTTTATTACAGGAAGCTACATGAGGTGGATCATAATAAACCTTTATCAGTTTATGTGGGACATGATTCCTTACAGTCAATTGGTAAATTTCATACACTTGTTTTTTATCTCTATTTATTTGGTTCTCTCCTATATGTACATACACTGCATCCTGTAGCAGAAACAACTGTAAGCTATTGAATGTCATTACATAATTTCTATTCCCTTGTTCATCACCACCATCATCATCATCATTTAATGTCTGTTTTCCATGCTGGCATGGGTTGGATGATACAGCAGGAGCTAGCTGGCTAGAGAGTTGGCCAGGCTCTGATTGTCTGTTCTGGCATTTTTCCGACAACTGGATGCCCTTCTTAATACCAGCCGTATTACAAGAGCATGCTGGATGCTTTTTATGTGCCACCTGAACAGGTGGCACTGGCATGAGTACATGTTATGTGGCACTGGCATGAGTACATGTTATGTGGCACTGGCACTTTGAAATAGCTGCTACTTTTAGAGGGGCCACATTTATATAAATGATTTGTGAACATGCGCCCATTGCTTTATAATCACTAAACAAGATAAATGAAATCATATTAAGTAACGGCTACCAAAATATATCCATCTTCAACAAAAAAAAAGGTCCTAACTCAAAACATGAAAAACAACTACCAATTCCACGCGGGTGGGGGTGGGGGGGAATCATTGGCATCCACCAGAATTGAACTACTACCAACCAAATTAAACCTACAGTACATATACACTTATATACACACAAACACATACACACAAAAGACCCAAATAAAATAAAAACCTTGATCAAAAACATGCACACACAAATTTCGAAACTATTTTCTTGACCAAAACGAAATTCAAACACACACACACACACACACACACACACACAATCATAGAAGCATAAACAAAGATACCCATGAAGAATTACTCAACCATGAATCCTTATACCAGCGCCAATGAAACACTCTCCACATTTTTCTATGAACAAATATCTCCTAATGAAAAAAAAACAAGGCTGACACAACACACACACACATATACATACATTACATACATAGACACATACATATCTACACACACACACACACACACACATTCTTCACAAACAATTAACACTGACAAATTTAAGAGATTATTTCAGCAAATACACAAGAGACCAAAAGCGAATACCCTCCTAAAAAGAAAAAAAAAATCATTGAAAATAAAACGATAAAACAAAATACAAAACTCTTAAACATGACCCTATCGAACAAATTCAAGCAAAAATAATAAAGACTGGGACACAAAAAGAAATAAAAAAAAAAAACAAAGCAGCCAATCAGGAGATATAAAGACATCAACCAACCAACCAACAAAAAAAAATAAACATAAAAGAACAAACCAATCAGCAGACACAAACAAAGGACTCAAACCCACACTGGTTTCAGTCATTGGATTGCAGCCATGCTGGAGCAACTAATGTGTGGATGTGTTCTACTACGAGTTCGTCCATTGTTGTCGACAATAAGCAAGGGCATCACATGAAAGAAGAAGATGGGTTGCAATGTCTTTGGCTGTGGCCGACCAGTCCGATGTGTGCTCAAAAGGTTTTGCTGGTGGTCAGCTGGGGCTGAAAGCAAAAAGTTAGCTCTGGACTTGTAATGTTTGCATTTTCTTTGTGTCCCTGCAATCCTGTTCTGTTCGTAGGAGGTGGCATCTCCATTGGAGCAGTTTCACCAGGCAGGACAATCTTGTGCTTGCATTTCCCCAAGTGTTGGGGGTTGATCTCAAAGCTCTTCAGTGGGGCCCTGAATGTATCCTGAAAGAGCTTTTTATGCCCACTGTACGTGGGCTTGTCTTCTGCCAGTTCACTTTGCATTTCCCAAGTGATGGGGTTTGCTTGCAACCCTCAACAAAAACATGTCTGGGCTGTTCGTTGTTTGATAGGCTGGGCAATTACTGTCTTAATTAGTAACAAGTGAGGGTTGGCATCAGGAAGGGCATCTGGCACTGGAAATTCTACCTCGACAAAGTCTAGCCAGGAAAAGTAGACGCTAAGATTGTGATGATGGTGATGATGATCGGTATATAATTTCTATAAAAATAATAAATATATATGAGTGTGTATAAATGTATATATATATATGAGTGTGTATAAATGTAAATATATATGTGTGTATATACATATATAATATATATACACACATGTATATAAATACACATCTTTATATATATATAAATATATATATGTGCGTATGTGTAAATAGATATGTATATATGTGTGTGTACGGGTGGATGGCTTGTGTCTAGCTCGGTGTATATATGTATATATATATATTTATATATATATATATATATAT
>NC_069005.1:30892923-30893661 GCF_001194135.2 Octopus bimaculoides
CTATTAACTCTCACCTGTGTCCAGGAAAATTTGCTGCAAGAAATTTCGCTGTATAAGAAAATTTGTCATAAGGCAAATTCACTGGAAGTGTATAATATCGAAAGAAAAAAATTATAAAAAAGATTTATAAAAGCATTAAATAATGAAGTCTTTATTCAACATCAAACATAAAAAAAAATGTGATGAGATTATTTAAAACAAAATTTCGCATGATAAATTTTCCTACAACAAAAATGTTTACAATGAAATTTCCTGGAAAGCACAGGCATAGACCAATGGGTGCAGGAGTGGTTCCCAATCTCATGGTTCCAGGTTCAGCCCCACTGCATAGCACCTTGGGCAAGTGTTTTCTATTATAGCCTCAGGCTAACCAAAGCCTTGTGAGCAGATTGGATATGGTTAATCAGAAGCATCAGGCCCGTAGGTTGACAAGATCCCTTAGCACATCAGACAAAGACACCTTGCAGTACTATTTAACTGCTGCTCTTTACATCCTCAGTTCAGCTCCCACTGGTGTCAGCTTTACCCTTCACCCCTCCTGGGTTGATAAGATGAAGTACCAGTCCAGAACTGGGTCATCGACTGCTTGCGTTGGTTGACCACGTACCACATGGTCGTGACAGATGAGGAGGTATTTTGTGGAGATGGGGGACGACTGATATTCTGCTCAACTGATCACCCAGGAGGACCTGGGGATACACCAACAAATAGTGAATGCAACAGCACTTGCCCCCCCCC
>NC_069005.1:30893671-30894372 GCF_001194135.2 Octopus bimaculoides
CCCACGCTTGACCTGGCCTGATCTGACCTTGAACTGAATCCAGTGGTTTCATCTAAGCTCCTCTTCTAGAATATTTAGTTATAGCTCTTTACATTCCGAGTTCAAATCCCACAAGGGTCAATTTTACTTTTCATCCTCACCAAGGTCAGTAAAATAAAGTATCAGCCCAGTACTGGGATCGGTGGTTTCAACTAAACCCCCTCCCCTCAAAATCATTGGCCTTGTACTTAAATCAGAAATCATTATTATAAGAAGCTACAGAATTTATCATTGATCTATTGGCAATTCTTATGTTCAATCAATTCCTCTTTCATATGAAGCTACATGCACTTGGAAGTCCAGTGTCTTAACCCAGGTCAATATTTATCTCCCGTCTGCTAATTTATTTAGAAAGCCAACTGTTACCCACAAATAAATTTACAAACTTTCTGGTATTCTACATTGTAAGAAATTCTCCAGCTTCATTATTCTCTTTTAGCTCCTCATCACAATGTTTCAAGCAAGCTACAATGTTCATATATGTGTGTGTGTGTGTGTGTGCTGATTGCTACTTCTTGTCAGATGAGTGCCATCTCATCACTGAACACTGCACAATCATGTGCAAAACTTTAGATTCTAAAAAATACATGTGAGTACACACACACACACACACACACACACACGCGCACACACACACATACACACACACACACAGAGTGGAC
>NC_069005.1:30894382-30900300 GCF_001194135.2 Octopus bimaculoides
CACACACACATGCACACACACACACAGAGTGGACCTCTACACGACCTCTACACAGTTTCTGACAGCCAAATTCCTCATACAAGGCATTGATTAATTTGAGGCTGTGGTTGAAGACACTAGTGGTATTCTGTGATTACGAACCAGTATGTTGTTTGTACGTATGTGTGTGTGTGTGTGTGTTTGCTTGTTTCTTCTCTGTTTCTCAGTAAAACCCCTCCACTAAATAATTTTTTTTTCTCATCTATTTTAGGCCATTTGATACCCAGTGGACAAGATTCCAGAGAAATGCAAAACAAGTACGTTGTTCTCTCTTCTTTGTTGTTGTTTAACCACAGGTCAGTCTTGAATGAGCAGAGGAGTCCAGAATCTACTCAGAAAGTTTTTGTCAGCCCGAGGCTATAGTAGAAGGCACTTGCCCAAGGTGCCCCCAAAGTGGGACTGAACCTGGGACCATGTGGTTGGGAAGCAAGCGTCTTACCACACAGCATCGCCTGCAGCTAATTATTAAACTATTAATGTTCCCTCTGAGTATTCTACTAGCCAGCCACATGTTGGAAGCTATTGAACTAATGACCATGATTGATGTTCAAATGTTGGGCCTCATGGAGGCAATGACAAATGATCGAGAACTTTGGGTAATATACTTTTCAAGGTTGATTAAATAAGTACCAGTTACGCACTGGGGTTGGTATAATCCGTTTGTGTCCTTGTTTGTCTCCTCTGTGTGTAGCCCCTTGTGGGCAGTAAAGGAATAAGAAACCATGCTAAATCAGACTGGAACTTGGTGCAGCTCTCCGGCTTACCAGGTTTCAGTCAAACTGTCCGACTCATGCCAGCATGGAAAGCAGACATTAAATGAAGATGATGATGATGATGATGATGATGAACAACATCAACAACAACAGTAGATACTTTGACTACCTCTAAAAAAAAAAAATCATCCTGTTGTCAATGAGGTAGCTGCTCTTCGGAAACCTCACGAGCTAATTGCACCAACAAATTGATTATATATAAGATAGTACAGCTGTTTATGTTGTTGTCAGGGAGTTCGTCCATTTAAGTGCACAGCTGCTAACCAACCACATTGATAATGGCTGTTGTATGTAATGATTCTACCCGCAGGGAACAGCTGTTGACAGCAGTCATTAACAAAAATGTTTTCAAAGGAATTTTATACGTAACTGATCAAATTGCAAATCCTGTTGCCAATGGTTTTACATCTAAATTTTGTGATATGTCTTCTTCTGGGAGTTTGATTTGAATTACTCAGTTAACTTCTCTTCTTACTTTGGTGTTGTGGTTTGGGATGTTGAAAGCCTGCATTAGAAATAAAAAAAAGCTATGACTACAAAAATAGTTGTGTGCGTGTGTGTGTGTGTGTGTGTGTGTGTGTGTGTGTGTGTGTGTGTGTGTGTGTGTATATATATATATATATACACATACACATGCATGTGTGTGTGTGTATATGTCTGTATGTATGTCTATGAGTGTGTGCATAAATATTGTGTGTGTCTATCTGTCTATGTTTGTTTGTATGCATGCTTGCTTGCACAATAAATCAATATACTTATCTGTCTATCCTTTTATCTATCTGTCTATCCATCCATCCATCTATCTTATTTATCTATCCATCTGTCTGTCTGTCTGTCCATCTATCTATCTATCTATCTATTTATCTATCTATCTATCTATCTATCTATCTATCTATCTATCTATCTATCTATCTATCTATCTATCTATCAATCTATCTATCTGTCTACCTACCTATCCATCCATCCATCCATCTATCTATCTACTTATCTATCTATTATTCAACCAACCACTCGTATGTCTACCATTTCTGGAACAGGCACACTGTATTCCTGAAGGTTGCAGAAGGCAAATAAAAGCATTGACGTCAGGAAGGACATCTGATCGCAAAACACCTTCTCAAAAAGATCCTTCTTAATTCATGCTGGCATAATAAGATCCCCATAAGTACAATGACAACAATAACAATGAAGATGATGATGGTTACAATGTGGCTGTGTGGTAAGAAGCTTGCTTCCCAACCACATGGTTCCGGGTTCAGTCCCACTGTGTGGCACCTTCAGCAAGTGTCTTCTTCCTATAGCCTTGGGCTGACAAAAAGCCTTGTGAATGGATTTGGTAGACGGAAACTGAAAGAAGCCCATCGTATATATTATATATATATTGAGAGAAAACAAGAAGAAGAAAATGAAGAATAAATGGATGTAATTACTAATTTATTTGTAAGTTACAAAAAGATGACATGTTTTAAAATAAAAATGCTGTTGCTGCTGATGATGATGGTGATGATGATGATGATGATGATGATGATGGTTGTGACGAGGTGTTATCTATTTTATGTTCAGCTGTAAAAAATTTTTTGATTTTTAAAAAATCTCCCATTACATCTTTTAAATACATTCTCTTCATTTTTCAGAAGCCTCGTTGAAAATTTTGAATTTGTCTTCACCAAATATTTCCCACAAGAGGTTTGTCTAATTCCCTCCGGTTTTACATTTTTGTATCTTTTGACATGCTGTTTTGCCATCTTCTTTCTGTGTACATACGTACGTGTATATGTGCGTGCGTGTGTGTGTGTGCTATTCTTGTGTTTTTTCTTGTTGTTGGTTATAATTGTTGTCTTGCTTTTAAATCATTACTCATAACCATTAGAAGCTCCATATGGAAAAATGGTTCCATGAGACCAATATTCTTCATCGGTTAACTCATTTCCAGTAGATCACTCTATTCAAGAGTGTTTTCAAGCATTATTATTGCAAAGATTGGAAAAAATGTGATCTTCTTTTGTTTTTAACTCCTTCGTTACTATATCTCTAATGAAATACACTCTCTTTGTTTGAATTAATTTTGAAATTAATGAAGAATCTAGTAAAATAACTTTGTCATTATTAAACTGGTGTTTGGAACATGAATTAAACATGAAATTTTGATGGAAGATTTTAATTCAGTTTACTTTAAGACAGAAAGTTTATAACATAATACCAGGGGCAATATCAAATAGGTTACTATCAAAAGACTTAACCCTTTTGTTACCATTTTTCTGTTGAAAAATAATGCCTGTGTTTCAATTAATTTTGAAAATATAAATTTAGCAAAATAGCTTTGTTGTTATTAAGTTGCTTTTTGAAATATAAATTAACATAATAAATTAACATGAAATTTTGATTTAAAGTCTATACTGAGATCGCTTTAAAACAGGAAGTTTGTAACATAAAACCAGGAACAACCTCAGGCAGGTTGGTAGCATATTTCTGTTGGAATGCACTGCTTTTCTTTCAATTAATTTTGAAAATTGTGAAGAATATAAAATAATTTTGTCGTTATTAAGTTGGAACATAAGGTAACATGAAACATTCAGAACATAAAGTAACAAGAAATTTTGATGGAAGGTTTAAACCCTTTTGTTACCATATTTCTGTTGAGATGCTCTGTGTTTCTTTCGATTAATTTTAAATATAACAAAGAATTTAATAAAATAACTTAGTTATCATTAAGCTAGTGTTAGGAACATAAATTGTCAGTAAGGTTTGGTGGAAGATTTTAATTCAAAGCTTATGAAAACAAGACATTTGTTCTACAAATCCAGAGGTGGTTTCAGCCGGGTTGGTATCAAAAGGGTTAAAAATATCATGGTGATGTTAATCTTTTGCTGAACCACTAAGTTATAGGGACATAAACACACCAACACCAGTTGTCAAGTCCTCAGCATACTTTGTTCTTAAACTTCAGTTTCTACACATCATTAACTCTGATATTTTGTTTCTGTATTTCTTTCCCTACAGAAGTCTGCAGACCCCCAAACTGCTGCCGATCCCTCACAAGAACCCCAGTTTAAGGAACACGATATTGACATACTGAAGAGGCAAAAAGATCAGGTAAGTTTGGTATTCTTAAGCCAGACTTTTACTATCGTATTTGTATTTCATGTGTGTGTCTGTGTGTCTCAAAGAAACGATCAAAGGACTGTCCCCTGCCAAGGGCTCAAAGTCTAGTTTCCCGGATTCTGTGGAGCATACATTCCATACTGGATGAAACGCCAGTCTGTCACAAGATTAGCCACTTTTGCCAGCTGAGCAAACTGGAGCAACATGGAATGAAGTATTTTGCTCAAGAGCTCAATGCATTGCCCAATCCAGGAACTGAAACCACAATCTCATGGTCATGAGTGCAACACCCTAACCACTAAGCCACATGCTTACACACACACACACACACACACACACACACACACACACACACACACATATATTGATTAGTTATAGGATTCAATAGAATCTAGGCACATCAACACTTAGGATGCCAGAAATGGCTAGGAACAATAGCATAGTATTTACAGTGAGATAAAACAACAATAATGATATCAAGTGTCACGTACTGGAACTGAAACCAGAACCCTGTGGTTGGGAAGCAAGCTTCTTACCACACAGCAATGCTTTCATCTAAATTGTTTCTTTCTTTCCAATTTCTCTTTAACCCTTTTGATACCAAACTGGCTGAAACCGGCTCTGGTTCTGAATACAAATGTCTTGTTTTCAGAAGTTTTGAATTAAAATCTTCCACCAAACCTTAGTCACAATTTATGTTCCTAACACTAGATTAATAATAACTAAGTTATTTTACTAAATTCTTTGTTATATTTAAAATTAATCAAAAGAAACACGGAGCATCTCAAAATAAATATGGTAGCAAAAGGGTTAACAGCACAATCAGTTATTTTTGTTGATTTTTTTTTTTTGTCTTGGTGTGAGACATGCTGTTGGCTATACAAAGATGCATTTGAAAAATGAGAGGTCTCAACCATATGAGTTCCACCTTATTAATTACAATTATTAATTATAAATCTGTTGTTTTCCAGTAAAAAAAAGAAAAAAGGAAAAAAGAACAAAAATAAAATAAGACAAGAAAAAAAAATCAACAACAACCACCATCCTCGACCCCAACCCTTTCTTTATTCCAGTTTTATTCCTTGTTCATTTCTGCAGGTCCTTTTTTTGTTTGCAATTACCATTTTAAAGAATATCAATTCATTATTAAATTAATTCAACTGAATTTAATTACAGGAATTGGAGCAACGCCGTCAGAGGCCTTTTAACACCAGAGAACAAACTGCAGAGAAAACCTACCAAGATGACTTTTAAGATTTTTTTTCCCCCTAAAACACCAAAATTTGTTGGTATTTAAAAAAAAAATTTTTTTTTTTTATTGAGAGAACTTTCATGGTGTTTCTCTTTTTTGTTGTTGTTGTTGTTGTTGTAGAAATGTTTTTGTTTCTTATTCATTGTCAGAGTGGGTTGGATAGAGCTGCAATTTTTCAAACTTCTTTGCCATTTCTCGGAATGGAGCTCACTTTTTTACAAAATTCTAGCCACCAGCATGGCTGTGGGATAAAGAAGCTTGATTCCCAGCCACGTGCTTTTGAGTTCCATCTCACTGCATGGGACCTCGGACAAGTGTCTTCAAACGTAGCCCCAGATCGACCAAAGCCTTGTAAATGGATTCAGTTGATGGAAACTGTAAGAAGCTTATGTATATATATTCTTTTACCCTTTTACTTGTTTCTGTCATCAACAAGCCCCTATCCCCAAAATTTCAGACCTCATGCCTATAGAAAGGATTATCATTTTATGTTTATTTTCTTCTTGACTCAGAATGCAGAGACCCATATCAAATACCACAAGGCATCTGTTGGTTCGGCATTCTTACAGTCCCTACCACTCTATCACCTTTAACTGGCACCTTTTTTTTTTTATTGACTCCTGAAAGGTAGAAAAACAGAGGTGATCTCAGCAGGATTTGATCTCACTGCACAGTAGAAAATCAGCACAAACACACCATGAAGAAATAAAATGCAAGATTCTATTGAGTCGGCCAGTTAACCACCACCATAG
>NC_069005.1:30900763-30901561 GCF_001194135.2 Octopus bimaculoides
TATATATTTGATTGTGTTTTGTATGTAAGGTGGTTATCATCATCATCATCATCATCATCATCATCGTTTTACGTCCGCTTTCCATGCTGGCATGGGTTGGACGGTTTAACTGAGGACTGGCGAGCCAGATGGCTGCACCAGGCTCCAATCTGATCTGGCCGAGTTTCTACAGCTGGATGATGCCCTTCCTAACGCCAACCACTCCGAGAGTGTAGTGGGTGCTTTTACATGCCACCGGAACGAGGGCCAGTCAGGCGGTACTGGCAACGGCCACGCTCAAATGGTGTTTTTTACGTGCCACCTGCACAGGAGGCAGTCCAGTGGAACTGGTAACGATCATGCTTGAATGGTGCTTTTTACGTGCCACCAGCATGGGAGCCAGTCAGCGGCCCTGACATGTACAACTGTGGAGAAACATTGCTTTACTTGATGACAAGAGAGATTTAACGACAGGAAGGGCATCAGGCCACAAGGAATCTGTCCCAACGAATTCCATTTAACTCATGCAAGCATGGAAGAGCAAACATTGATGATTATAATGAAGGTTTGGGTTCACTCCTGAGGCTGTGGTAGAAAATGCCTTTCCATAATGGAATGCGATGAAATTGAACTGGAAATCATGTAGACGAGAAGCCCCTCCATGAAATGGTCATGGTTTTTTGGCTCATGGTGTGTTGGTGGTGGTGGTGATGTATAGCGGTGGAATTGAATGGTCTGTTGTGATGTTATTGTGGTGGAGGAGGTACTTTGAAAGAGAGAAGTGCAAGAGGAGAGAGGGGTGGCATATAAATAAAAGAA
>NC_069005.1:30902124-30902934 GCF_001194135.2 Octopus bimaculoides
TATATATGTATATGTATATATATAAATGTATTTGTGTGTATGTATGTATGTATGCACACATACACACGTAGAGCCGCAGAAAAGAAAGGATATTCTTTCTGTTAATGGCTAGAATATTGATGTATATAAAAGAGGAAAATATATTATTTATGAAAAATAAGGGAAGATAATTGGAGCTTGTTCTGTTTATTTCTGTCTTCATCGATTTACCGATAGGTTATTTATATATACTCACACAAATATATACATATGGATGTATGTATGTGTGTAATACATGTGTATATGTATGTAATATATGTAATAATGAATGTATAATGTAGGTATATGTGTATAAATGTAATGTATGTATATTATGTATGCAATGTATGTATATATGTGTGTGAATGTATGTAATATCTGTGTGTGTGTGTGTGTGTGTATTTACTGTGTCTGAAGTTTATTTAGATTCAGTAAAAAATATTTATGTGAAAGTAAGAAATCTCACACACACACACACACACAGAAGTTGTTTCTTATCGACCAAACATTCATGCAGTCATACATTCACCAATTCACCAAATAAGGTTTCTATGTTCCTCTCTACACTATATTTGGATCAGTCGTTTTAGCTTCATGTTAATCTAATCCTTTCTTAAAAAACGCTAAGAACCTCGTTGTGGCTTACATCTCATATTCTATTGCATCTGATGAAGGGGAACAACAGGTTAAAGGTAAATTATGATTCCTGGAAAGAATGCTAATTCAAAGAGGGAACAGCTTCTTTTGATAGAGAGACTGAACTTTGTGTTGTGAGTGAAGACAATATGAGTT
>NC_069005.1:30903127-30910710 GCF_001194135.2 Octopus bimaculoides
TTCCGAGGCTTCGAAAGGGCTTAGAAAAACTGAAGGACTGCTGCAATAAGTGTACGAATCTGAGAGGGAAATATTTTGAATAAAATCATAAATCGCAATTCCTGAGTTAGCATCTGCTCTATATCTCTATGTATGTATTTATGTATGTACATATATATATATATATATATTATTATATGTATTTATTTTCTCCTAGTTAATAAATAACTCGGTTAAAATGTCTTACGTTTAAGCTGGTTCCCATGCATTTCCCTGAAGAGAAGATTACATTCTTAACAACATCGCCGATTCCTATGGAAGGTATAATTTGTAATCTTCGAAACATATGTTGGAAATAAAAGTATGCAATTAACATATGCGTTTTACTCCATTCACTAAATTTATATATATAAATATTTCCTCTCTACTTTGTCCATTTATGATGAGGGCACATTTTTTATTTGTGGGGGAAAATTAAAATGCTGTTTTAAGTACTGTAGAGGCTGGAATGGATTTTTATTATATGTGTGTCTGATAAGAGTCGACCCGGGGTTAAACAACAATGACCACTACAACAACAACAACAATCTCTCCTATCAGATCCAGACAAATATGAATCACACATCCACACAGAAATAGATTCATTGATTGCTAAACTTGGCTCAGGACACTCTCTGCAGGGTTGCCAATCAACTGCTATAAATCTTGAAGAATAAAGCATAATGTTGCACACCAATCAAATCCATCTCATTCATCTGTCTCAACTGTAACAGTCTCATTATTTATTCTGAAGTGATTCTTGCGAACTGCGGACTTGCTTCATGAAAGTTTAATTATAATCCTCACCATCGTTATCATTATCTTCTGTTATTATCTTCATTATCATCATCGTTATTGTCCTTTTTACATCCATTTTCCCCTTGCATGCATTGGTCAGCCAGAGTTTTGCTGATCCTCATCTCTGTTTCCAAGGAAAGTAATATTTTCCTGTGGCTGGATATGTTTCCCACAGATGACTGGAAATGAATTTACACTGTTTTCTAAAATACCACATGATAGTTTACATGTGATACATGGTGTCAAGATAAGGGTAGACACAAACACATCTACATATATATGTATATAGATAAATATTGGTGTTAGGAAGGGCATCCAGCTGTAGAAACTCTGCCAGATCAGATTGGAGCCTGGTGCAGCCTCCTGGCTTGCCAGTCCTCAGTCAAATCGTCCAACCCATGCTAGCATGGAAAGCGAACGTTAAACGACGACGATGATATATATATATAAAGATCCCAACAATATCCTCACGCTTCAAGACCAGTTGCTGCAACAGCTTGGGTTTTCAAGGGCCCACAGTTTTTTTAATATTCTCCCAAAGAGCCTGAGGGACCTACACAAAGTGGATGAAGGTGTTTTCGAAACATAACCGGATCTCTTCCTGTCAAGATTCCTAGATGAACCCACCTCGCAACAGGAGGTGCAAATGAGGGCAGCAACATCAAACTCCTTTATTCACCAAATGGCACATATCATAGGAGGCTTTCAATAATAACAGTAGCAAAATGGCGGTGCCCCAGCATGGCCACAGCTTTGAGCTGAAATTGATGGGGAAAAAAAAGATATGTATATATATATATATATATATATAAGGGGACAAACAAGGACAGACAAAGGGATTAAGTCGATTACCTTGACCCCGGTGCATAACTGATACTTATTTAATTGACCCCAAAAGGATGAAAGGCAAAGTCGACCTCGGTGGAATTTGAACTCAGAATGTGCAGACGGACGGAAATGTCGCTAAGCATTTCGCCCAGCATGCTAATGATTCTGCCAGCTCACCTCCCTGTTTGAAACCAATATTAACTTAATTAAAGAAAAGACCTGGACAGTTTTTAGATAATGTCTTTGCTTCAGTACTAACAGTACATGTCTGTATTTGACCAGTCTTTTGCTGATGCTGGCTGGAACCACATCTTCCATATTATATCTTGTACAATGTAGAATAGATCATATAGTAAATTGCAACAGTGTTTGAATAAAAAAAAAAAGACCTATGATCAATTGGATTATAATGGCTTCAGATTATTGGAATTCTGTTGAGATGTACAATGCCGTTAGACTGATGGCTTTTCACCATAAGCTCTTCTCTGCCTGTGTGTGTGTGTGTCTGTGTGAGGAATCACATGTAATATATTTGCAGTTACTTGCTTGTTCACTAGTCTCACAGTTGACAGATTAGAGGTTTTGCTTTGTTGGTCTCTTTTTCACCATCTTTTTTTTTCCCCTTCCTAAAAATAGCAGCAGAAATATTCGTGTGAATGAACAGGTGCACATATACATGTACACAAGCTAGAACTGTTCCAGCATGGCCACAATTGTAATGGCTAAAATAAACTAAAAAAAACACACGTGTGTGTATGTATGTGTGCATGTTCACATATATTTTCAGAAATATTAATATTAATGATATTTTCTCTCTCTCTCTCATATATATATATATATATAAATGTGTGTGTGTATATATATATATATCATTCAAAAAAGGTTAGAGGTTGTTAATCCAACCAACTAAGGGATAGTATCTTATTTCTTTATTGCCCACAAGGGGCTAAACATAGAGGGGACAAATAAGGACAGACAAAGAGGTTAAGTCGATTAAATCGACCCCAGTGCTTAACTGGTACTCAGTCTCACTGCATGGCACCTTGGGCAAGTAAGAGAGAGACAGACAGACAGACCAATATAGATAAGTATATATATCATAGTTATGTGTGTGTGTTTGTCCGCAACACTACTTGATATTTGGTATTGGTGTGTTTACATCCCCATAACCTAGTGGTTCAGCAAAACAGACCGATAGAATAAATAGCAGACTTCGAAATAAAAATAAGTACTGGGGTCAACTCATTCAACTAAAATTCTAAAAAGTGGTGCTCCAGCATGATCACAGTCTAAAGACTGAAAGAAGTAAACAATAAAAGCTATTGACCATGTTCTTGTGGACATATGTGCATGGTCAGCATTAACCAATGCAGTTTTTTTTGTGTGTGTGTGTGTTTTTGCTTGTTTTTTTTTTTCTTTGCCAAGGACAGTATGATGTGGTTTTGTGGGAAATTTGGTTATTTACTGTCATAGAAAAAAAATATATAAAAAGAAAAGAAGAATTTCAGATAAAATAGTCTCAGATACAAACGAAATGGCATAAAACAAAAAAGAAAAAAGATGGCTGATAACAAGAGCAGCAACAGCAACAACATTCGTTTGTAATAAATTTGAATCGAAGATCAATTGTCCACCACAGTTATTCAGTTGGTCAGTCAGTTCCCCTTTTTTATATACAATGGCTTATTGGTTCCGAAATTGAGCGAAAAGTTAGAGACTCTTCACCCAGAACACCAACAAATTATCTGCTTGTTTATTACTGTCACTATTATCACTACTACTACTACTACTACTGCTGCTGCTGCTATTAGAACTAATACTGACGATGATGATAACACTATTTTCTCTCTTTCTCTTTCACTTCTTCATTGATTGATTGTGAAGAGGTGGGACATAGGAAAGCACTGTGCTAAATTTCAATATTAGATACTGTATTGTATATAGATTCTTCTTCTTCTTCTTCTCCCCTCCTTCCTCCTCCTCCTCCACCGCCAAATTCTTTTCCCAGTACCATTTTCAATGGACAACACTGCAGTGATTAATTAATTAATGAATTGAATAATAATAATTCTTTCAATTATTGGCACACACCTTGAAATTTTAAGTGGTGGTGGTGGTGGTGGGGGGTTCCAGTCGGTTACATTGACTCCAGTATGTGACTGCTACTTATGTTATCAACGCCAAAAGGATGAAAGGCAATGTCGACCTCAGTGGAATTTGAACTCAGAACATGACTAGAAGGCTGTGACTGGTTGACTCAGAAACCAGATGACTATGTGACTGGGTGATTCAGTTGCTTGATCAGTGTGACTGCATGACTATGAATGGGTGACATGGTGACTGACAGAGTGAATGAGTGACTCAGTGAACAGATGGCGATGTAACTGAGTGACTCAGAGACCAGAAAACTAACTGTGTCACAGGGCAACTCAGTAACTAGATTGAGTGTTACTTGGTGACCCAAAGACTTGCTGACTGTGTGACAGGGTGACTAAAAGACAAGATTATTAGATAACTGAGTAAGTTGTTGGATGGTGGTGAAGCTTATAGAACCAACTACTTTTAAGATATGAAAAGGAAATGGAAGAACTTCCTTTGATTCTGACCAACATGGAAGCAGAACAGTGTGACAGTGGTGGTGGTGGTGCTGCTGCTGTTGTAGTTGATGGTGGTGGTGGAAGAAACAATGGTTGAAGCCATAAAGCTATCTGAGAAATAAGAAATATCTATTAATGGGTTAATAATGATGGATCTGTGATAAACTGGAATGGTGATAAAGATAATAAAAGAATCAATAGGAAGAACGGACAAAAGGAATTTCTGCCAACAGAAATATTGTGGACATACAGGAAATGTCCACTTAGAGCAGAACTATCACACTTCGATTGAGATTATCGGTTATCATTCTCTATCGACATGGCTACTTGACTTGGTAGAAATAGCAGCCAATTTCTCCTTAAATGACACCTTCCTTGTTTGTTTTTAATAAAAGGCAATGGCACACTAGGTGCAGGCATGGCCATGTGGTTAAGAAGGTTGTTCTGTGATTGAATACTTTTGGGTTCAGTCCCACTGTGTGACACCTCAGGTGAGTGTCCTTTGGTGTAGTCCAGGGCTGACCAAAGCTTTGTGAGTGAAGTGAATTTGGTAGACAGAGACTGTGTGGAAGCCCTACGTGTGTGTTTGTTTGCCACCACCACCACTTAACAACTGGTATAGGCTTATTTATGTCCCCATAACTAAACAGTTTGACAAAAGAGACCAATAGAATAGTTACCCTATTTAAAAAAAAAAAATTTAAGTGGGGTCAAACTCGTATGGATCATGTAACTAAGACTGAGAAATTTGTATAATGACTCTACTACTACTGATTAACCTCTACAACGACTGACTGCCTGACTTTATAGTGGCTGGTTCATACCACTTAGCCACGTGGGAAGGGGAGTTCCATTTTCACTACAACAATAAAATAAGTACCTGTTGAGCTCTTGGATCCATGTGATATGTAATTGACTAGACCTCTCCCTCAAAATTCCAGACCTTTATGCCTAAGGCAGAAAGGATTATAATAATAAATGTATGTGTGCGTGTGTGTGTGTGCAGAGAGAGACTGCAGTGGGGGGAGATTTGAGGAAGATAAATATCTGACTGAATTAAGTGTTAGGTTTCATATGATCAAGTACAACTTGCTTCATCACCATACCACAGTCCAATGACTGAAATCATCAGACATACCTACCTACATGCATATGTATGCATGTACACATGTAAGTATGTATGCATAATTATATCATGGCATAAATGTATAACATACCGGAGACAGCGACACAGAGAGGGAGAAAGATGGATATGTGATGAGTGGAGGAAGGAGAGTATCTGAAAGATGACCTGAGCAAGAGGGAATTACACACAGGCCCCCTACATATACATATCACTTATGTATATATGTGTGTGTATGTATATGTATGTCTATGTGTATATATATATAAATATATATATATATGTGTGTGTGTGTATATATATATATACATATACATACATACACATATATATATATGCTGATGCAAACATACACCACACACACACACACATGCATATACACCTGTGCAGGTAACTTTGCAGTGAGTACTTCTGAGATAAAACAGCAGAACATGGCTAAGGTTAGCACAGGCATCAGTTGTCTGGTATTTCAGATTGATAACAATCACATTAGTCAGTCTTTAGAATTAAGATGGTTGACGAGATAAGCTGGATGGATGGTTGGAAGTGGGTGGTGGGGTGAGAAGGCGGGGGTGGATGCATAATGAGCTGGTTCTATTATGATATGATGGATTATTGGGTGGATGGGAGAGAGGGTGGATGAACGGATAAATGGGTGGATGCGCAGATGGGATAAAGAGATGAATAGCTGTATGAACATATGGATGGATGGATGGATGGATGGGTGGGTAGGCGGGTGGATGGGTGGGTGGACGGGTGGATAAATGGAAGGATGGATAGATAGATGAATGAACAGGTGAATGGAAAGGCGGAAAAGGAGCAGGATGGGTGGATGTGTATGATGATGGCTGGGTGGATAGGTAGGTGGACGAGTGAGAAGATATGTGGATGGGTGGATATGAACACAGATGGGTGAACGGATGGATGGGCAGATGGGTGGACGGGTGGATGTGTGGGATGATGGTTGGATGGGTGAGAAGATATGAACACAGATGGGTGAATGGATGGATGGATGGACCGACTGGTGGATGGTTGGACGGGTGGACGAATGTTTGAATGGAAGGATGCATAGGTAGATGGACGGACAGGTGGGTAGATAGGCAGGAAGGGAGCAGATGGATGGGATGATGGAAGATGGATGGATGGGTGGGAAGATGGATGGATGGATGGATGGATAATTATGAACACAGATGGGTGGGCAGACGGGTGGATGAATGTTTGAATGGACAGATGGATAGGTAGATGGATGAACTGGTGGATGGATAGGTGGATGGGTGGATGACAGTTGGTAGATGGCTGGGTGGGTAGACGGATGGGCAGGAAGGTGGGTGAATGGGAAGATATGTGGATGGGTTAATGAGCAGAAGAATAGATGGGTGGCTGTATGAATGGGTGGGTCGATGGATGAATAGGTGGGTGGAGGGATCAATAGATGGGTGGATGGATAGGTTAGCGGATGGGTAGACAGGTAATAAGTTTGGGGACTCCTTAAGTAAGTACCCAAGTATTTCTGCTGATCAATCCCAATTCTGGCACCACCACTACAACTCTCCTTGGCAGGAGGGACCACAAGGGGGTCTTTCAAGTCCTGTGCACTCGAGGTGTGGACCTGAACAGGTTTATTATAATTTTTCTCCTTCTGGAAGCCCACCAGTTACTTATGAAGCAAGTCTCCTCTCCAGCATGGCCGTAGTCAAATGACTAAAAGAAATAAAAGAAACAACAAAAAAAAAACCTTCGTAAAAGTACAAACTGTCAGAAAATAATGCAAATGGATGTCTTTTACATAGAAATTACCGAATCCAAAAATAGATATAAATAAATAAATAAATAATTGAAACTCCGAGTAAAAGCAAATTAAATGAATATATAAAAAGAGCTTAATCTCTCTCTATTCTTACTAGGTTAGTTTTGCCCAATCAGCTTATCTTCATTATCTGGCCATCAAACTAAGCAGCTGCTATTGAAAGATGTTCTCAAAGACAATCTCTGATAATTCTTCAATTCTAATGTAGGATGTCATGAAATGATTTTGGCTTTTGGCTTTCTTTTTTTTTTTTTTCCTGCTGCGTCTCTTTTTTTCCTTCCCCTGTTTGTCCACCATTGCTGTTCAATTATTTCCATTTATTGATACGCAGCATATATAGTTTTATGTCTACTTTACTTTACTGTGTACACACACACACACATATATATGTACACACATATATATATGTATA
>NC_069005.1:30910720-30913382 GCF_001194135.2 Octopus bimaculoides
ATATATATATATATAAAGAACTGCTGCTTCTCTTCAGAGATATGCAATTTTAGAATAAAGTCTTCCATAGTTTTCTTTTCAGTTTTCGATTTATAAATTTTTTTTGTTTTCATTTAGTTTGTTTGTTTTTTTTTTGTTCTTTGTACTCGTGGTGGGGGAGGGGGAGGTTGGGCGTGGTTGGAAGAAGTTCGGAGTTTCGTATGTAATTATGTAATTGCATATATCTTCATATAAATTGCAAATATCTTATTCCATACGTACATATAAAGTATACATGAGTGTGTGAGTGTGTGTTTGTGTAATGGGTAAGAGTACATCCAGAAGCAATGAAATATATATACAAACAGATTACTGATCAGACCAGATCAAATTGTTAAAATCCAACGTCCTAATCATAAGAGATCTAATCCAGCTTTTACCAAAGTTGACTATAGGAAATTCTCCTGCTGAGCTAAACAAAATAACATTTCATCTTTATCATTTACATGTACATGAGTATATAGGTGCAGAAGTGGCTGTGTGCTAAGTAGCTTGCTTACCAACCACATGATTCCGGGTTCAGTCCCACTGCGTGGCACCTTGGGCAAGTGTCTTCTACTATAGCCTCGGGCCGACCAAAGCCTTGTGAGTGAATTTGGTAGACGGAAACTGAAAGAAGCCCGCTGTATATATGTATATGTATATATATGTATATGTATATATATGTGTGTGTGTGTTTGTGTGTCTGTGGCTGAGCGTTCCACAGACACAATATACCCTTAACATAGTTCTCAGGGAGATTCAGCATGACACAAAATGCTAATCAGGCAGTTCTGTCATCGGCCACGTCAGCAATTTTGATTTTGATTTCACTTGCCTCAATAGGTTTTTGCAAGCAAAGTTTATTGTCCAATGAATGAGGAGTACTCATAAGTGGGCTGGTTACACCCACTGGCATAGGCCACGGGCTATGGTTTCACTTGGCTTGTCAGGTCTTCTCAAGCTATTATTATTGTTATTATTATTGTTGCCGGTGGCACGTAAAAGCACCCACTACACTCTCGGAGTGGTTGGCGTTAGGAAGGGCATCCAGCTGTAGAAACTCTGCCAAATCAGATTGGAGCCTGGTGTAGCCATCTGGTTCACCAGTCCTCAGTCAAATCGTCCAACCCATGCTAGCATGGAAAGTGGACATTAAACGATGATGATGATTATTATTATTATTATTATTATTATTATTATTATTATTATTGTTATTATCAGGGTGGCAGGCTGACAGAATCATTTGCACTTCGGGTAAAATTCTCAGTGGCATTTTGTCCGTCTTTAGTCTCCTGAGTCCAAATTCTGCCGAGGTCAACTTTGACTTCCATCCTCCCTGGGTCTATAAAATGAGTACCAGTTGATCATTGGGGGTCAATGTAATTGACTTACTCCCTCTCCCTGATTTGATGGCTTTGTGCCAAAATTTGAAACTATTATTATTATCATCATCATTATTATTATTATTATTATTATTATTATTATTATTATTATTATTATTATTATTTTTACACTTTCCTTATTTGAAGTTTGTTTGTTTTTACAGGACACTGTGTCATTTACAATTATTAGGTTGAATTTATTTCTGTATTGTTGCTAAACTTGTCTCCTAAATTATTTTTATGTCCCTTATTGACTCGCTGGGGGTTTTATTTTCTCAATTTATTGTGTGCAAGGGAGTTTAAAGGCTCACTTTGCTAAGGGTTTTATTGCTCATGTTTTATATCCCTTATGGACAATTACTGTCATCAGGCAGTGGATCTATTTGGATTTATTGGTGTTTTCAGAGCGTGCCGATAGCAATCTTGGTGTTATTTCTTATCCCTGCATTTACATCAGAAATAGTACCCTTCATGGCCAAAAGCCGTGGCATGAGATCAATCAGAAACTTCAATCTGGTTGGTTGACCTGCTAGACGTAGCAAGCAAACCTCTTCTCTGAAATAAGAAACTTCAACCGGCCTGCTTGACCTGCCAGAAGTAGCATGCAGATATTTTCTCTGGAATTCACCCAACTGTGTTAAAAGGAGGAGGGTGTATTGGATGGTGTAGTCTGAGAAATGCTACACTCATCATCACCATCATCAGTCATCATCATTGTCATTGTCATCATCATCATCATTATCATCATTGTCATAAAAAAAAAACAATATAAAGAACAACCCTTCATCAGTTGTTGGCTGTTTTACTAGTCTTGTATTTCGAGCATTTAACAACAATATACGCTTTCGATAAAACAGTTGCTCCAGCAAAGCAAATTAAATAAAATTTGGGATTTTGCAAAGGATCAAAATTGGTAACACAAACAGGACAGTGAAAACAAGCAGGTAGGGCTGCTAAGCCTAAACGAGGTTGTGGTGGCGAATGCGTTCATCAAACTAGGACAGGAGA
Source organism: Octopus bimaculoides (assembly GCF_001194135.2). Classification (NCBI taxonomy): domain Eukaryota; kingdom Metazoa; phylum Mollusca; class Cephalopoda; order Octopoda; family Octopodidae; genus Octopus; species Octopus bimaculoides. The sequence continues at coordinate 30,913,132 of NC_069005.1, forward strand.
CAAGCGAGAACACGTCTTCCTTGTTCCAGCTACAACGGAGAGAAAGAAAGAAAGATGGCTGATGGTCACGTGGGAGCCCCGTGAGCAAGGGAGGAAGAGTGAGGGAGAGAGAGTGACAGAGTAATAGGATAGAATAGTGGGAGAAGAGGAGGTAAAAGAATACGAGAGAGAAAAAGAAAAACGAAAGAATAAAAAGATCGTGTATGTTTATATATATATGTTTGTATGTATATATATATAAATATACATAC
>NC_069005.1:30914354-30915350 GCF_001194135.2 Octopus bimaculoides
TATTATAAAATAAATATATACAAATTATAAAAATAATAAAAAAATATATACAGTACAGTACTGTTTCAACTTCACAGATAATTCACCTATCACAGGGGCTTTTGGAACGTAACACCTACAATAGTTAAGGGATTACTGCATATTATCAATTACCAGAATTCATCCTTTTGCAGTTGATAAAATATGTACCAGTGGAGCACTGGAGTAGATATGACCAGCTAGCCCCTTCCGCCGCCTCCTGCAAATTTCAGGCCTTGTGCCTATAATAGAAAGAATTGTTATTGCTTGCTTGTCATTTCTGGTCTGAGTTTGGAGAGAGGAGACTTGTAGCACAGACAATTGTTGGTCTGCCATAAAGCAAAAGCCTTGCCCAAGCCCTGTATGCTGGATAGAAACCTACCAGGTGCAGATATATAGTCAACCCTCTCTGTCAAAGAGATTAAAGTGCTAAACCCAAAGTGAGGAACCTTTTTTTGCGTTGGGAGGCTGCATTGAAAATGAAATTGAGGGTGGAGAGAGAAGTGCTGCCCTTAAGTGAGTTCATTGAAAGGTGGGTCAAAGTTGCAAAAATGGCAAGAGGGGTGGACCTGTGAGCCTATCTCTATTTCAGGCTTGGTAAAACAAGGACCTATTACACACAGCATCCAGCGTTATTTGACTTGTTTCTCCATCTTTGAAATTACTGGCCTTGTGCCATAATTTGTAACCGTTTTGTATGATATGCCAACCGGGTATTCTCACCCCTACTTTTAGTATTTCAGCACTGATGGCAACTGTGCTGAAGCCTTTACAGTGTTTTATTCCTTTCATTGCTTTGTATACCTTATTCTTCATTTCTTCTTTCATTATTCCTACTCAAGTATCCACGTCATACAAATTATCCATGGATTTCTGATATTATTTCGGAGTTGTGTGGTGTAAACTTAGTGTTAAGATGTTTGAAATAATCTTTACAACACTAAAGTACAATGGCTGTTTTTGTGCCCCCCCCCCCCA
>NC_069005.1:30915360-30918880 GCF_001194135.2 Octopus bimaculoides
TATATATATATATATATATATATATATATATATATATATGTTGTTATATATGTTGCTATCTTATTTTCATCTTTGATTACACTGTCATATTTTTTTTCTGCTTTTTCTCTCCATTTCATCAAGTGACTTGACTTGAAAAGGTCGTAACCATTATTGTTCTCGGAATCAGTTCTTCTATTTGTTCTGTCTTACCTTTTAGGTTTTTCTCCTTTTCTATTTCAGTTGCTATTTTTCACTGTTTTGTTTAATTCTTCAGCATCATTCACCTTTGACAATATCGTCTGGGTCGTTTCAGATTTTCTCTACTAACATTTACCGCCTTTGTTCACAAGCTGTCTCTGTTTCTTACGGTAAGCCCGTCGTTTGGTTCCGAACCAAGATTTCAAGATGGTGGTTTCTTTTGTTATTTTGTTTGTCGTTTATTTGAGGCATTCGTTTATGTGGTAAGAAGATTGCTTCCCAACCACATGATTCTGGGTTCAGTCCCACTGCATAGCACCTTGAGCAAGTGTCATCTACTGTGGCCTTGGGCTGACCAAAGCTTTGTGAGTGGATATGCTAGATGGAAACTGAAAAAAATCCATCGTATATATATATATATACATATATATATATATATACGATGATGATGATGATGATGTGTATGTACTCTTGTCTTTACATCATGTGACAGTTATGAATGGGTGTCATCATCATCATACAAGTGGTGTTCTCCATGTTCCATGCAAAACATGTCTGACCTTAGGGAAATGTTACTTCCTTTGGAAATAGATGAGAATTGGCAACAACTCTCAGTGGAAACAACCCTCAGTGCACCTCAGCACTGTATACAATAAGTTCATTATATTATAACAAGAAGGACATCTAGCCTTAGAAACCCTGTCCTAAAGTATTCTGTCTTACCCATGGAAACATGGAAATGTGAGCATGAGGACGACGATGATGACGACGACGATAATGTCTTGTACTTTTAATCAACTGTTTACAATATAATCATACATTAACAAATAGATTTTATTCTCTTTTATAATCACCAATGAACCAAACTGGTGGACAGCAAGTCACAAGAAGCCACCATCGTTTTACTCGACCAGCAGGTGGTAGTTTAATCAACAAGACTGAGAATAATGTAGTCTCTACTATAAAAAAACAAAACAATAGCTGAACATGAAAAATGTATAATGGTAGCCAATCCTGTGTACTCTGCATGAGTCTTTGGCTTTGACTACTATTACAGTCTTTCTTTTCTTGTCTGATGGTCTCCATTTTTTTCATCTTTCTCTGAGAGATTTTTGTGCAAGCTTGATGTTTTTGATATTAAACTCCCTGGAACCACCCTTGGTTCTATCATACAAATTCCCTGTTTTAAAGCAATCTAAATTATAGCCTTCCATCAAAATTTTATGTTCAAAATACCAACTTAATAATTGACAAAACTATTCTAATAAATTCTTCATTATTTTCCAAATTAATTGAAACAAAGACAGTGTGTTTTGAAAGAAATAGTTAACAAAAGGGTTAACCCCTTTGATATAGGCTCACTTCGAACCACCTCTTGGTCGTATGATATAATTCTAAATCAAAACTTCCCATCAAAATTTCATAATTTCTTGTTAATTTTTGTTTCAAGCCTGAGTTTATAAATGACCAAGTAATTTTACTATATTTGTCATTATTTTCAAAATTAAATGAAATATGATAACAAAAAGGTCAACTCCTTTGATTCTAACCTGCCCGAGACCAAAAGAAGCCTTGATTCTGTAATAGAAGTTTCCTTGTTTTAAAGTGACCTAATTAAAACCTTCCATCAAAATTTCATGTTAATTCATGTTCCGCCAGCTTAATAATAATAATAATAATTTTACTAAATTTGTAATTATTTTCAAAATTAATTGAAACAAAGGCAGTTCTAATATGAGAAGCTTACTTTCAAAACCAGTAGAAGTGCATATCTGGTTGATTTCATGATAACCATTAAAACACAATTTACTTCATGCACATGAAATTTCTTTTCAGTCAGACTGGGATAGGTGTCATACAGACAGTAGACAAATCTTAGTCTTCCAATCAAAATCAGATATATTCAAGTTGCCACTAAGCATTTTGCCTGGTGTGCTAACGATTCTGCTTGCTCTATTCCCACTTTAATTTTAGCTGCATTCAATTTTGGGAAATATTTTTCAGAGACACTGAAATCCTTTTGAATTTCTAAACCCATATTTGTATGTAACATCTTCATTAAACCATGTTTAATGGGAAGAAATGGTCAAAAATTGTTTTCTTTGATCAACTGTAAGAATTGATTGAATACTATTTCTTCCAACAACCTATGAAAACCCAGTTGGCCATTGTCTTCCATTATAATGTTCTGTAATAACACAACAGTGGAAAGCATTAGTACTTAGTCAACACCCCCGCTATTGTATGTCCATTAACATAGCAGTTACTTTAAGAACTCCACAAAGATTCCACTGGCAACTATTATATTAACAACTATCTCCCTGTTAATATGAGATTCTATGAAATACAGCAAATAAGCAATAGGAATAGATGGTTTTAAATTTCCATTGTGTAATAAAACAGCTTTTTAAACTTCATAGTGATGAGTCTATAAAAAGTTGCCATTCACTTCCAGGAAGCCATTCTGATAAAATTTCAAAGAATCCATAAAATCATGACAATAGCAGTTGACCATTCTCTGTGGAACAAACTGCAAAATCAAAACTTTTGCTTTCTATCATAGTCCAGAAACCATTTTCTTCAAGCAAGTACCTTTCTTTCAAATGATATATGAGAAGCAGAATGTCTGCCTTATTGTCTGAGAGTTCTAAGTCCTTTGCAAGAATTCTGTAACATTTTTGTGAGGAGAAAAAATAGGGTCTGTACTCTCTGCTGGTTTGTATTTGGAATCTGGCAGAAGCCCAGAAGCATAATCAATGCAATTACATCAATATTTTCTTCGTCAGCATTGGATTTGAGCTTTTCTTGGGGAGGAATGGAAGAGATAAAGTCATAGGGATGGGGAAAGAAAAGGTCACTTTGCAACTAAATGGTTTTAAAGTTCCATCTTAGCATATGACACCTTGTGCAAGAATCTTCTACAAGAGCCCTGGACTGACCAGTGCTTTCTGAGTAAATTTGATAGATGGAAACTGTGTGGAAGCCCTAAATAGTCAAAGAGAAAGACCTTCCAGCCATGACAGTCCTGTTTCTTTTGGTAGTGGTGGTGGGGGGGGGCACACATTTTATTTAAAATTCTTTGTTTCCTTTATTTATGACTGTAGAATTTGATTTGAGGGTGGTCTGGCTGCTATTTCTAGCAAATCTTGTGACCATGTAGAGGCTCCCTCATTAGCCCTGAAGAATTAATGAGAAGTTAAGTGTTGTCTTGTGCTTCGGGGATGACCCCGAACACTTTGCTCTGTGTTCTTTACTCAGAGGAGACACTAGACACTTCTCCCTTGTTCTTCACTTATCTGGGGCAGTGGAGCAGATAAAAGAAGCGATAACGAGACTGAAG
>NC_069005.1:30918890-30922239 GCF_001194135.2 Octopus bimaculoides
GGGGGGGGGGACATGGCAAACCCTCATGAGTTGCTACTTATCATGAGAGAGACTGAGAGAGAGAGAGGGGGGGAATAGGAAGAGAGAAAGGCAAAGAGGTTGAGAGAGTGAGAAGGGGAGAGAAGGATTGAGAGATTGAGAGAGAAAAATAGGAGGGAAGTGTAAGGTGGAGAGTGTGGTAGGAGGATAGAAAGTGGGAGAGAGGTGAGAGGAAAGAGAGAAAGAGGGAAGCTGGTGGGGGAGTCAGGGAGTTGGAGGAAGGAGAAGGAGAAGGAGGAAGATACAAAGTAAAGAGAGAGAGAGAGAGAGAGAAAGAGACAGACACACAGACAGACACACAGAAAGATTGTTAGAGATGTGGAGAGATAGACAAAGTGGAGATTAAACGGGGGTTTCAGAAATAGAAAGAAGGGAAAGGTAGACAAAGAGATGGAAATATAGAGGGGAGGAGAGAGAGATAGAGAGAGAGAGAGAGAGAGAGAGAGAGAGAGAGAGAGAGAGAGAGAGAGAGAGAAACAGAAATTATCTGAGAGTGGGGGGATAAAGACAGAAAAATGGATAGAGATATATATAGAGAGAGAGGGTGTTTAAGCTAAATTTGACAGTTGTGGATAAAAGGCAAAGAAAATGCTGTATTCCAACCAAAAATAAAAGTATTTTCAAAAATCATTTAAATATCAACTTTGTGTTATTATTTGCTCTCATCACATTTCTGGTGAAGACCACCAGAAATGTTGGCATCAATATTTGGTCAGCAAATACGACAATGCAGAGTTGTCCTCTGCCTTACAGTTATAAACTTATTTACTCGTTTCTAAGGTAACATTGTCAGAGTTTTTACAGACATTGACCGGCTCCGGTTATTGATACGGTTGAAGATCAATGCTTTGCTGTGATGTCTATATGAGACTAAAATTAAACAATAACCAACAAATGTCTAATTGAATGACTCGCATTGAATATTTCATCTTGATACATCTGCAATAAGTAAACATTATTGATTTGTGATGCTGGCACAAGACCAGTAATTGGTAGAGGGGAGAGGAGAAAAACTGTCGTTTATATCGACCCCAGTACTTATCTAGTATTGTAGTTGATGGTATAAAAGATGCATGGGGCATATGAGATGCACCCTAATTTCATCAGTGCATATTCAGGAAAATATAGTTTTTGGTGCATTAATCCTTTTGTTACTGTAAGTCTGTTGAAACACCTTCAGGAAAGATATGAAAGGGAGAAGACTCCAGAGGGACAATGTTTTAGAGAGGGAAGACTGGGAATAGGGGTTAGTGTAGGGTCAGCAGCAGAGGTTGGACAATACAAGGCTGATGAGAGAGGGAGAGATGAATGGATTAGGAGTGTTTGAGTAGACGTGGCATGGGGCCAACTGGCTCCAAGAAACAGGGGCCATTATAGTAGTGATAGAAAGACATCTCCTGGGTAAGGTATTAAACTGCATCCAGGGTGTGCTTCAACTCAAGAGATCAGGAGTTTTGATGAGTATTGGGATACCCCTTCATCACCAATATCCTCTGTTTCACTCTAACCTAGGATAGAAGCACATATGAAGGGCCCAAGTTATGGGCCAAACGGTAAATGATCCTGTGACTAAGATATACATACAAGACTTGGATGAGGGCTGGCTCTTAGATATGTGTCACACAGCCCCATTGGTGTGTGGGTGTGTCTTTCTGTCTAAGGGTTAAATGGGTAAGCTCAGGAGAGCAGGAAATTAACAGTGTAAACTGTTAAGAAGCCAGCAGAAGGCAGCAGGAAGCCGCTGCCATCTAATTCCCCAACCAAAATCTTGAACCTTCAGACTGTAAGCATGATAGTCCATGAAGAGAACGGAAAGACAGGGAGACAGACAGACAGACAAAGAGACAAAGAGAGGGAAATGAAAATAGAACAGGAAAGAAAGACTGGGAGAGAAGAGAGTCAGAAAGGGGAGACAATTCACAATACAGGGGTCAACAGTAGAAGAAAGTTCTGAAATCGTTCTGATCTCTCCAGTTGTTGAGACTGATGAAGGGCATGTCCCACAATATAATTTGAATGTAAAATATATATGTTGTGTGTGTGAACAGGTTTATAAATATATTTACCCATTAACAGAAACCTTCTACATCTCAATAAATCTATATATAACTATGTATGTGTATATAATTATATATAACTATGTGTAATTATTTCAGTTTTGTGCCATACTGCTGAGAATCAAATGATAACCATTTAAATAAGTTATAGAGTAATAATTTGGGCTATCTTTTTTTAATTTTTTATTAAATTTAGTATCAGAAAATTGAGTCTATTTTGGTGAACTTATATCTGTGCCTTGAGGTATCATTTTTAGTAAGAAAACAAGGGAGTCTCTATGTGGTTGTTAAAGCTGCTGGAAATAGAAGCTAAATCTCTTTCAAATCATAAGCTACTGTCTTGAATAAGGAAAGAGCATGTTGGAAAATGTAGTTAGGGAGACCCCTAAAAATAAGGTCTGATGGTCAGGTCCAGGATGGATTTAGTTATAGGTTTACCGAGCCAATGTTGACTCAGGGCTAAACTACAAGTGCAGCAACAGCAACGATCTCTCTTATCAAGTTCTTCAGAAATACTTTGAATATTATGTTTTTTTATATTTATTTTTAAAGAAACAAATAAAGAAATAAACAAGAAAAACCAACAAATAAATATAAATAAATACAGTTTCTTTCTTTAAATCAAAATAATTTAAAAAAAGAAAAAAACAAAATCAAAAGAAGATAATATTGAACAATTCTTTGTTTTTCCTTTTTTTTTGTTTCTGTTGAATATTTTTAGTAATTTTCAGGTATTTTATGATTCCATCTTTTCTTTCTCTTTCTGTCTGTCTCTGATTATCTCTCTATTTCTATCTATCTGTCTCTGTGTCACTCTCTTCTCTGTGTATCTTTCTCTTACTCTCTCTTTCTCTTTCTGCTCCTGCCTGTCTGTCTCTGTCTCTGTCCTACTCTCTCTCTCCCCCTCTCTCTGATTCTTTCTGTCTCACTCTCTATTTCTCTCCTGATTCTCTCTTTTTCACTCTCTCTGTCACACTTTCCCACCTCTCTCTCTCTCTCTCCTATTCCGATGGATTTAATGCCTTGCAGAATCTAATTACATCTCTTTTATTCTTTTACTTGTTTCAGTCATTTGACTGCAGCCATGCTGGAGCACCGCCTTTAGTCAAGAAAATCGACCCCAGGACTTATTCTTTGTAAGCCTAGTACTTATTCTATCGGTCTCTTTTTGCAGAATCGCTAAGTTACGGGGACGTAAACACACCAGCATCAGTTGTCAAGCGAAGTTGGGGGGACAAACACAGACACAAACA
>NC_069005.1:30922986-30923426 GCF_001194135.2 Octopus bimaculoides
AGAGAGTAAGAAGAAAGGGGAGGGATAGAGAAAGAAGAGAGAGAGAGAGAGTGAAGGAAAAGAGAGAATGTTCCTAATGACTTTATTTATGAAGTAATAGCAACAGAACCATATCTACATGTGTTCATGTTGGCAGAGTGTGTCTCTGTGCTTATGTGTGTGCAGCATGTGTGTGTGTGTGTGCATAAGTGTGTAAGTCTACAGTTATATGTGTAGTGTGACTGGCGTATGCAGTGTAATGTGTGCGTGTGTGTGTGTGTGTATGTGTATCTATGCTAGTGTATGTGAACAAGAGAGAGAGAGAGAGAAGGAAGCAAATGAGAAAAGAGACACATAGAGAAGGAGAGGGAAACGGGTATGATGGTGGTGGTGGTGGTGGTGGTGGTGGTGGTGTGTAGTGGTGGTATTGGTAAAAGCAGTGGTGGTGGTAACAGTGATGG
>NC_069005.1:30924376-30925313 GCF_001194135.2 Octopus bimaculoides
AAGTAGCTTGCTTACCAACCACATGGTTCCGGGTTCAGTCCCACTGCGTGGCACTTTGGGCAAGTGTCTTCTACTATAGCCTCGGGCTGACCAAAGCCTTGTGAGTGGATTAGGTAGACGGAAACTGAAAGAAGCCTGTCGTATATATATAAATATATGTATATGTATATGTGTGTTTGTGTGTCTGTGTTTGTCCCCCCCAATATCACTTGACAACCGATGCTGGTGTGTTTACATCCTCGTAACTTAGCGGTTCGGCAAAAGATACCGATAGAATAAGTACTAGGCTTCTAAAGGATAAGTCCCTGGGGTCGATTTGCTTGACTAAAGGCGGTGCTCCAGCATGGCCGCAGTCAAATGACTGAAACAAGTAAAAGAGTAAAAGAGTAGAGAAAAGAGAGTACACTCTGTAATATGGTTGGTGTTAGGAAAGGCATCTAGCTGTAGAAACCATGCCAAAGCAAACAATGGGACCTGATGTGGCCCCCTGGCCTTGCCAGCTCCTGTCGAGCTGTCCAACCCATGCCAGCATTGAAAATGGATATTAAACGATGATCATTACCTTCATATCATCATCACAGTGTTCCATGCTAGCATGGGGTTGGATGGTTTATCAGAATCCTACTAGGCTGAGGGGTGTCTTGGTCTCCAGGGTCTGTTTTGGCGTGGTTTCTACACCTGGATGGATGGCCTTCCAAATGCTGACCACTTTGCTGAGTGTACTGGTTGCTTTTTCTTTTCTTTTCCATGGCAACAGCACTAGTGGTAGCGGCGGTGGAGGTGGTGGTGGTGGTTGGGGTCACCAAGTTGCTCACAAGACATGACCCCTTCACAGAGTTTAAGGAAGTGGCACGGTGACCACAAAAATGATATGAAGGTGGTGGTGGTTTTGGTGATGGTAGTAACAAGGATGATGCCAATGACGATGACGACAACG
>NC_069005.1:30925378-30927921 GCF_001194135.2 Octopus bimaculoides
GGGGAGGGGAGGAGGAGGAGGAGGGGGGTAACCTACCCAACTGTTTGCTTCTGTGTCTACATCAGTCACGTGACTCGCAAGATTTCCTGAATGACATGCCTATTGAAAAATTACCTTGAATCAACGTCTTTACAGCCATGACTGTCTCGTCTTATTTACGTCATGGCATATCTAGGACCACATTATCCAATGTGTCTTTCTTTGTTTAAGCTTGTAGGATGCAACTTTAAAAAGATTCAGCTGCTATTGCTTGCAGCTCGAGCGAGCAAGTCACACCTGGTGGCAGTGGTTATGATGATGATGATGATGATGATGACGATGACGATGATGTAATAGAGGAGGTGATGGTGGTGGTGGTGACCACGACGGTATTGACGGCCTTGGTTTCATTGTTGCTTTGCTAATGTTGATTGTGGTTGTCATGACAACTGACAGACAATGGCAATGACAATGATGACAGGCGATGACGACAACAATGACGATGATGCTGCCGATGCCGACAGCGATGACAATTATGACGACAGCGACCACTATGATGATGGTGGTGGTGGTGGTGGTGTTAGTGGAGTAGTGATGAGGTAATGCTGGTTGTGGTTGTGGTTGTGGTGGTGGTGGTGGTGGTGGTAGATGTGACCTGTAGTGTTCGTAGGTGTTGACGGGTGATAAATACTATGAAATAGGATACAGTACAGCGTGTTGTTATCACATTACATGCACACACACACACATTCACCACACCACTCACTCACACACACATACACATATGCATACACACACATACATGCACATGCACACACACACACTCACACATACAGTTACACATCCAAAAGTGACCATGGGACGATGGTAATGGTAGCAGTGGTAGTGGTGGTGGTGGTGGTGGTGGTAGTGGTGGTGGTGGTGGCAGTGGTAGTGGTGGTGGTGGTGCTGTTGTTGGTGGTGGCAGTGGTGACGGCGTCAGTGGTAGTGGTGGAGGTTGTAGTGGTGGTATTGATGGTGGTGGTGGTGGTGGTGGTGGCGGCGGCGGCGGAGGCCGGCGGAGGTGGTGGTAATAGTTGCAGTGGTGGTGGTGATGGTGATGATGATGATTGATAATAGTGGTGGTGATTATGATGGTGGCTGTGGTGTTGGTTGTGCTGGTGGGCATAGTAGTGGTATTGGTAGTGGTGGTAGTGGTGGTGGTGGAGTCAGTAGAGGCACAGATGGGAAGTAATACCAGGCATTATGAAAATACAATCTGATAACAAGAATCTTCTGTTTCATTCATCATCATCATTATGAACATTATCATCATCACTATTATCATCAACATCGTCATTATCAAGAGTGTCATCACCAACATTATCATCGTTATTTTCATCAACATTATTATCAACACTATCAAAGTGGCGAGCTGGTAGAATCATTAGCACACCGGGCGAAATGCTTAGCAGCATTTTGTCTGTCTTTATGTTCTGAGTTCAAATTCCACCGAGGTCGACTTTGGCTTTCATCCTTTCGGGTGGGGGCGGTCGATGAAAATAAGTACGAGTTAAGCCCTGGGGTTGATGGTAATCGACTTATCCTCTCCGGCAACATTTGCTGGCCTTGTGCCAAAATCTGGAACCAACATTATCATCATTGGCATTATTATCAACACCATCATTATGAATACTGTCATCAACATTATCATCAACATCATCATTATCAACAGTGTCATCACCAACATTATCATCGATATTATTGTCATCAATAACATTATCTTCATCAATATTATCATTGTCATAAGGTAGCAAGCTGGCAGAGCCGTTAGCACGCCAGGCGAAATGCTTAGCGGTATTTCGTCTGTCTTTATGTTCTGAGTTCAAATTCCGCCAAGGTCAACTTTTGCTTTACACCCTTTCAGTGTCAAAAAATTAAGTACCAGTTGTGGCAGTTAAAAAAAAATGTAACTTTTCCCTAATTTCTCTTTTTTCCTTCACGTTTTCTTTAAATTCCTGGGATAAATTATGAAGAAAAACATTTATTTAATTCTGGTTTTGTTTTTAATGTCATATAATTTAGCTATGAGCAAGTAAAATGATAGAAATTTGACTGGTTCTTTCAATGCTACTTTAACAAATACATTGAAAACTACGCTACCCTGATGAAGTCGTAACAAGGCTGAAATATATCTGGAGTTGTCTCATATATTTGCAGTAAAATTGCAAATTATATTAGTCATTATCATCGATAGTGCTATCATCAACAGCACTATCATAATCATCACCAACATTATCATTATCAATTTTATTCTCATCATCAATAATATCATTAACATCGTCATCACCGTCATCAACAATATTAGAAACATTATCGTCACCATCATCATCGTCATCGTCATCCCCACCACCATCACCACTACCCCTGCCACGACAATGACAATGACCACGACCACCACCATCATCATCATTAACATCATTATCATCGTCATCAACATAATCACCGCAGCCAATGCCACCACCACTTCCACCATCACCACCACCACCACCACCACCACCACCACCACCATTATCATCATCATC
>NC_069005.1:30929288-30931019 GCF_001194135.2 Octopus bimaculoides
GTACATATATGTGTGTATACATGCATATATATTCTTTGTATTATTTATATGCATATATATCATCAGTGTATTATTGGTTACATATAAGTGTGTATGTTTGTGTATTTATGTGTGTGTGTTGTGCGCACGCAATTACAATTTATATAACGTAGACTTAGTTTATTTGTTCTAATATTGGTTGCGTATATGTGTCTGTGTGTGCATGTGTATATCTATGACAGTGTATGCATACACTTTGTCAATGCATTTACATATATATATATATATATATATATATATATATATATATATATATATATATAGATAGATAGATAGATAGATATGTATGTATGTATTCTTTTATTCTTTTACTTGTTTCAGCCATGCTGGAGCACTGCCTTTAGCTGAACAAATCGACTCCAGGACTTATTCTTTGCAAGCCTAATAATTATTCTATTAGTCTCTTTTGCTGAACTGCTAAGTTACGGGGACCTAAACACACCAACATCTGTTTTCAAGTGATGGTGGGGGCCACAGACACAGACACACAAATACATATATATGTGTATATATAAATATATATATGACAGGCTTCTTTCAGTTTCCATCTACCAAATCCACTCACGAGTCTTTGGTCGGCCCAAGGCTATAGTAGAAGACACTTGCCCAGTGTGCCACACAGTGGGACTGAACCTGGAATCATGTGGTTGGTAACCAAACTTCTTACCACAGAGAGAGAGAGAGAGAGAGAGTGATGTGTAGTTAAGAAGTTTGCTCCCCAACAACTTGATCTCAGGTTCAGTTCCATTGCATAGCACCTAGGCTGACCAAATCCTTGTGAGTGGATTTGGTAGACAGAACCAGAAGTAATCTGTTGTGTGTGCATGCGCACGTGCGTGTGCACACACACACACACACACACACACACACACACACCCATACACATACATTTATATATATATATTTATATATTTTCCATAAATATATTTATATAAAATATATTTATATTTATATAAAAAGAAAATGATGTTTTTTTTCCCTTATGAGGTTTTTCACGCTAACTACTTGATAAATTCTTATAAAGTTTTTATCCTAATATTGTATATATATATATATATATATATATACATACATATATACACATATATACAGGATGTGGTGGATAATTTGTCGTCTAAATTATGCACAAATCCACTCACAAAGCTTTTTTTCATTGGTCCAGGGCTATAGCAGACACTTGCTCAAGAGGCAGAACAGTGGGACTGAAATGAAAACCACATTCTATTTTCTTTTTTGGCCTATAATACATTATTTAAAAGGTATGGCCTTGTCGTTAAGAAGTTTTCTTCCCAAAGATTTGGTTTCAGGCTCAGTTCCACTGTATAGCACTTTGGGCAAGTGCCTTTCACTATCAATCCAGGCCAACCAAAGCTTTGTGAGTATATATGGGAGATGGAAACTGAAAAGAAGTCCATTCTGTATTTGTGTGTCATCACCATCATCATTATCATCGTTCAACGTCCGCTTTCCATGCTAGCATGGGTTGGATGATTTGACTGAGGACTGGTGAACCGGATGGCTGCACCAGGCTCCGATCTGATCTGGCAGAGTTTCTACAGCTGGATGCCCTTCCTAACGCCAACCACTCCGAGAGTGTAGTGGGTGCTTTTATGCGCCACTGGCACGAGGGCCAGTCAGGTGGTACTGGCAATGGCCATGCTCAAAATGGTGTTTTTTTATGTGCCACCTGCA
>NC_069005.1:30931085-30933447 GCF_001194135.2 Octopus bimaculoides
TATATATATATATATAGTGGAGTTGGTGTTGTTTGTTTTTAGTGCTCTGTGAAAACATGTCCAAACTAATGTCAAATATTTCCATGCTTGGAAACAGGTGGCAGCTGATGACAGGAAGGACATTTGGCCGTAGAAAATCTGCTTCAACAAATTCTGTTCGAGCCATGTCATGCCAGCATGGAAAAGTAGATGTTAAAATGATGATGATGATTACTTTATCCAATATATTCATCCATTTTTCATATGGGGATTTGGTTTCTCATCGTAGCAGCAGCAGCAGCAGCTGCAAGGGTGAGGGGGAATTCTCCTTGGCCTACATGACATTAACGTCTGATTTTAAACCAGAAGACATTTAAACCAATGCTTTGCCTAGTTTTAACCAACTGACCACACTCAAACTTACAACAAAGTGACCCAAATGTAGCATAAAAGCTGTTTATTATGTGTTTATGTGTTTTATTTATTCTTCAAACTCACCAAATATACAGAATATATGTTCTTTCTTTTCTGTGTCCTCTTCTCTCTTTTTTCTTTCTTTCTCTCTCTTCTTCTTATCTCAAATGTAAAATTTATATTTCCTCTCTTGGCAAAGATACAACAGATTGGCTGGTCTGTTAAAAATGTCCCCCTAGGGAACGGTGATGTGGTGAAAGGTTGTTGGAAGTGCTGGTTGTAGTGATGGTAATGTTACCGATGGGCAAAGGATCAAAATGGCTGTTCTCTGCATTAGGTTGTTCTAATATAAGCATGAGGTGTGAGATTTTCTTTCTGTTCTAAGTTAAAAGGCACACAAAGAGTTGTGATATTCATACATTTTCTAATAACATTAACCTTTTTGATGCCAGTCCATCCGAGGCCATCACTGGTTCCATTATACAAATTCAAGTTTCAACCCTTTAACATTCACATTTCCGTAACCCTGGATAGGGGCTCATACCGGGTCCTGTCAGCCGGAGCCAGATGAGTCCGAGACTCATGTCAGGCAGGGTCGTCACTCCCTGAAGTAGTGAAGAAAATCACTACCCACTACCTATATATATATATGTGTATGTATATGTATATATTGGTTGTTTTCCCTTTCTGTGAACTCAGTGTACTGGGACCCTACTTGTAATGCCTAGATTCTAATGAATTCTGTAACTTGTGAAAAGCCTGGTTGGAGGCCCAAACTTCTGAGTTCTTTTACAGGGCTTAGAAAAGCTGGAGGACTCCTGGAATAAGTGTGTGAATCTGAGAGGGGAATATGTTGGGTAAAATCATGATGAACTGATCCACTTCTATTGTCTTTTAGCCAAAGCCAGGAACTTTTCAGCACCCCCTCATACATACATCCTCATCCTCCTCATCATCATCATTGCCTGTTGTCCATGCTGGCATGGGTCGGATGGTTTGACTGGGCTCACATGCTGGAAGGCTGCACCAGACTCCAGTCTGATTTGGCATGTTTTTTTTATGGCTGGATGCCCTTCCTAATGCCAACCACTCCGAGATTATAATGGGTGCTTTTATGTGCCACTGGCATGGGTGCCATTTGAGTGACACCAGGGTGCTTTTATGTGCCACCAGTATGGGTGCCAATTTGCTTCAGTGGGACTGAACCCGCAACCATGTGATTGGTAAGCAAGCTACTTACCACACAGCCACTCCTATGCCAATGATTACATATCTAAAATTTAAATTTTTGACTTCCTCACTATTAAAGCAAATATATATCTATTTAAAAAACCTCGTCCATACACATCACATAACCATACCAGTACAGTTGTCTCTCTTGCACACCACATCTGATTCCTCATGTACTCTGCCAAACATGCACACTGACATTGCGTGTAAATGGACACACGTAGATGGGCTACAGAGCAGATTCCGTCATCAGGTTGATTTAACATAGTATTATTGCTGAGACAGGTATTAAAGATGTTTGCGATCTGTACCTGAAGCCACATAGCTTGTAAGCAAACTTCTTAACTACATAGACATGCCTGTAACTGTAGATAAAAAGACATAAGTATATTCTGCAAAGGACACACATGTAGGTAAACGTAAAGTATCTGTTGCCAGCCCTATGGTGATATAATGTGTGTGTAACAGGTGTAAAGAATTTGGTTGTTTGGAGGTAAAAGAAAATTATTCCAACCGTGGGAAAATAAAAAAAAAATGATTGCTGGTCAAATTTTAGTTTCGCACACAACAACTACACATGCACACACACATATGTATGTACAGGCACATGTCTACACAAGTATCTATCTATCTATCTATCTATCTGTCTGTCTGTCTGTCTGTCTATCTATCTATCTATCTGTCTATCTATCTATCTATCTATCTGTCTGTCTGTCTGCTTGTCTGTCTGTCTATCTAT
>NC_069005.1:30933859-30934162 GCF_001194135.2 Octopus bimaculoides
AAAAAAAAAAAAAAAAAAAATAAATAAATGACAGCATTGTAATCTCCTGGCAACCAATATTTTTAGACCCAGTCTGCCACTGCTCACAAGGTTTTGGTCAGCCTTTGGTTATACGAGAAGAAACTTGCCCAAGGTGCCGTCCAGGGAGACGACCAAAAATCACATGGTTGGGAAGCAAGCTTCTCAACCACACACCACATATATATATATTACACACAAACACACACACACATGTACACACACATGTACACATACACATATATATATATATATATATCTACACATATGCACACATGCATGCAT
>NC_069005.1:30934172-30940108 GCF_001194135.2 Octopus bimaculoides
TATCTACACATATGCACACATGCATGCATACACATACATACATATATGTATGATATTTGCATTTGCTATAGATATATACACACATTATATAATCATATATATTAAGGCGAGGGGCTGGCAAAATCGTTTGCACGTTGGGCAAAGTGCTTAGCAGCATTTCGTCCGTCTGTACGTTCTGAGTTCAAATTCCGCCGAGGTCAACTTTGTCTTTCACCCCTTCGGGTCAATAAAATAAGCACAGTTAAACAGTGGGGTCGATGTTATCGGCTTATGGGCCTTGTGCCAAAATTTGAAGCCATGTATAATATATAACATATATATGTATATATATGTACGTTATGTATATATATATATATATATATATATATATATATATATATGTGTGTGGATATAACATACTATATATGTTATGTATGTACACACACATATACGGGTATGTATATACAAATGTACATGACATGCACACACACATATAGTTTTATATGAATGTGTGTGTAATTGCATGTCTGTATAATGCTAACGCCGGAGGAAATAAAGGTGTGCCGCATTAAATGGCAACTATCACATTACTAAGGTGTCGATACTGCTGCAAGCCTACTGCTATGCCTAAGCTGCCACACCGAAACCACTGCATCAAAGACAGCTGCTAGTTATAAAAGTCAGCGAGAAGCTACCACTGCTGCTGTGCGACTTTTGCAGCGTGTTATTACCACTGCAAACCTACTGCTACTATACGACTTTTTCTCTTTCTTTCTTTCTGTTTCTTTTTTTTTTGTTTTTGTTTTTCGGCAGTGAGAGTGTTATTACTGCTGCAAACCTGCTGCTGCTATGCTGGCTGACAGACAGCAAACTCACAACCACTGCAGAAGGACAAGCAGCCAGCCAGCCAGCCAGCCAGCCAGCCAAGCCAGTCTGCCAGCCAGCCAGCCACACTGACTGACTGGCAGTAGACATACTACTACTGCTACTACTGCTGTGTAAGCAACCCTACTGCAAGCCTGCTCCTTTGCCACTCCCACTGTCACTTCAACTACTACCACTGCCAAGCTATGCTCGCTCGTAGCTAGGAGCTGTTTACATTTCTGGGGGAGATTTTCCGATTGTTTACGGACGAAACACCGCTTTTTACAGCCCTAATACCAGGTAAGTCTTCGAAGCAGAATCTCATCGAACATATTTCATTTAATTATGTAGTGTTTTTTGTTTTAATTTAATTTCTTTTCTCCGTCCCACCTTGTAGACATTCTTCCAGGTATGTTGGTGGGTTTTCCCACTTAACACGAATACATATTCACATATTCGCTAGCAAGATTTTTTGGCTCGTTTTGCTCCGTGTCTTTTGCTGTTCTGTTCTTTTCTTTTTTTTTCTTCTCTTTCTCATTAAATAACCTTCCCTCTTTTTTTTCTTTCCACCTTACCATATTGTTTTTGTTCTGTTTCGCCCCTTTTTTTCCCTCTTCCTTTGAAGAGAAAGATACATTGTTCTGTTACCCCCCCCCCTCTTCGAGAGAGAGAAAGAGAGACAGAGTGAGAGAAAGAGAATGGGAGGAAGAGAGAGACTGAAAGAAACAGTCTCAATATATTTGATACAATTTATATTACACTCAGAAAAATGCACACTTTCTATATATAATGAAATCTAAGGTGAGCGGACGATATATATACATATATTTATACACACATATACATACATACATACACATACATACATAGAGAAAGAGAGAGAATGTGCGATAGAGAGAGAGAGAGAAAGAGAGACAAGAGAAATAGAGGGGGGCAGTGAGAGTGTCATTCGCCGACTGAAAGAGACAGGAGAACGACGACGACGTGAAGGAGGAAGAGTAGGAGTAGAAGCGGCAGTTGTGGTGGCAGTAGTGGTAGGAGGCGGAGACTCTGACCTCTTCCTATCAATATGGCTGACCAAACTTCAACGACATTTTCTCACTCAATACACACACACACACACACTCATATATATATATATATTTACATTTTTGTACCCACTTCTCTCCTTGTTGATCCCTTAGGTTGACCCCGATCGAACAGATCCTTGGTCGTAAGCGTTCCAGCTGTGACCATATCGTCTTTTGTCGAGGCATTGTGCATGTATCAGAGGCGATCGGTGTGCGATTTGAGAGTGATTTAGTTGTTGTTTCTAGCATATGACCGATCGCGTAGAGGTTCCCTAATCGTCTCGATTCCCACCTCAATTTTTTTTATATTTTAATCTCTTATCCGTGTCCCCTCGTGCTTTCTAACCTTCCCGCTGGTGGGAAACAAACCTACAAAAGCCGTACATATAATATCATATGAGCTATTTCCCCCTTTTCCCCCGCCACTTCAGATCAGTTTCTCATTATTTATTATCCCTACATTATACATACATGCACATACATACACACACACACACATATATATATATATATATAATTGTATAATGACACATCTCACGATATCATTGTTAATATGTTACGAAATACCCCCGGCTCTCTGTCTGCACCCACACACACACACACACATATATATGTATATACATTATATATGTGTGAATATATTTATATATGAAGACATCTCTTTGATCATACCCAATCAACAGTATTACGAGTATTATTATTAGTATTATTAGTCTATAAAATAAAGTACGAGTCAAGTACTAGAGTGAATCTATTAACTATATATATATACTTTCCTGACAATATGTGGACCTTGTGTTTCAACTTTGAAAAGCCTTTTTGTTAATATTAAGAATATAATTTTATCATCATCACTATTTTAATATTTATATTGTCTGTTATTATCCGAGCATCGACTGAAAGACAAATATTTAAATATATATATATGTCTATTCCTATTCTGTCATTTGAAAAAAAATTAAAAAAACAATTAACCCTCCCAAAATGCCCTCAAACTCAGCCCAAATTATATATCTGTCGGTCTATCTTCCTAATTCTATTTATTACTTGAAAGAAAGACTTATTTTTTCTAAGTTTCCTCTCTTCTTGTCAGCAGCCAACGTTTTAAATTGCTTCCTTCTTCACCTTCATAAATCCACCTGGTTTAACATCATATATATATATATATATGATGGTAATTTTATTTTTATATTACTTACTGTGGTATGTTCTCTCCGCCTTTTTTTTTTCTCTTGTACATTTTTGAAAATCTGTCTTTCCCCTTTTTATTTTAATGTCGATAAAATTCTTGAAGGTGGGGGGCACGTGTATGTGTATGTATATCTTCTGTCTTAAACTATGTAAGAGAGAAGCTTGTTATCTATCTATCTATCTATCTATCAAACACGTGTGTGTGTGTGTGTGTATTTATGATCTTTATATATATGTGTGAATTTATAAGCTAATATATATATGTGTGTGTGTTTATAATATCTTATTATTTCATGCTTCTCAATGGCATGCCTAAGGAAGTATATTTTATATTGAAATAGAATAGAAAAAAAAGAGAGAAAGAACTCCAGCTAATTTTGAAAATCTCACCAATTTACTGATCTTGCAATATTTTGTCTCGCCGATTGCCGACAAATTCTGCTGTTTTACAAAATATTATTCTAAAGTCGTCTTGACTGCTTGTATTAATTTGATCAATTAGTAAATATTTGCCCCTGCCACCGCTAATATCGTTAGCCTTACCTTTCAGTATCACCTTCCAGGTCTCTCTCTGCTTCAAGGCTTACGTTATTTTCATTATTTTACCTACCTGCTTCTATGTATATTTTTTGATGATCATGTTAGACGGGCTTCAACTTTTGAAGCCACTAACTTTCAACCAACCCAATATATATACATATACATATATATATATATGTATATATATATATATATATATATATATATATATATATATATATATATATATACATACATACATTCCAGGCGTCACTGCTTTCTCCCTTTAACTTTTTCCACATGGTGTCCTTTTAATGACATATACACACACACACACACAAATATATATGTATTATATAAGAATATAAATGTATGTATATACATCTATATATTTCATTCGTTTGTTTTTATCATTATATACACATGTATAGGTTATTCCACCGGGTGTGGATCTATATAATAACCCATGTATACATATATATAGATATTTGTGTATGTAGATATATATATATATATACACGTGTGTTTGAGTATGTATATAGTGCGTATATTGTAGGCTTTTTTTAATTTTTATCCCAGCGGGTCTTATTGGAAGGAATCGATCTGTAATAAAGACACATTCCGTTTTCTTTTCCTTTAATTTTTTTTTTATATATTGTGATTTCCCCCGGGATCTATCTAAGACCAATTTTTTTTTTAATACCTTCCATACGAATGAATACACACACAAACAGACACACCTACATGCATGTTAGCAAGTGTATATCGAAACATAGATGTATGCTCGCTATTTAACCCGTGTATGAGCGTGTATGTATGTATGTATGTGTGTGTGTGTATATATTATATACCAATATTTTTTATCTCCTATACTAATACACAGTAAGAGAGAGAGAGAGAGAGAGACACACACACACATACACGTGCATGTTAGCAAGTGTATAGCGAAACAGATGTATGCTCGCTATTTAACCCGTGTATGAGCGTGTATGTATGTATGTGTGTGTGTGTGTATGTATGTATATATATATATATATATATATTATACCAATATTTTTTATCTCCTATGCAAATACACAGTAAGAGAGAGACACACATACATACATACATACATACACGTGCATGTTAGCAAGTGTATATATATATATATGGTGTCTATTCGACCTCTCTGTCTTTCTCTATATCTATATCTACACAAGGGGTATTTGGTAGCTGGTTGTGTGTTGTTTTATGAACGAAATCAACGAATGACGCCTGCATGGCAACCCGAAAATGCTCTGTGGTGTCTTTTCTCTGTTGAGGTGTAGCCATTCCAGCCAGTCATGTGACAGCTCTCTCTCTCCAAGATTCAGTCACATTTCTTCCTTCTGTGTGTTTGGCGATGACAGCCTAATTTCCAAACCGTTTTGTAAGCGAACTGTAAAATACACGAAATAAAACCGGCCATATATGTATGTATATGTATGCTTATTTCGAGGAGAAAGCCCAAGCCTACTATGAATCGCATACCGACCGTGACCATCTCGTCGGACACAGTATGATTCTCAGGCTTACACAATTGTTCATTTTAAATGCTTAGCAATATTTCTTTCGTCCGTCTTTACATTCTGAGTTCAAATTCTGTCGAGGTCGATTTTGCCTTCGATTCTCCCATAGTCTACAAAATACCAGTTGAGGGCTGGCAACCGATGTAATCCACACCCTCTCATTACCCCAATTTCAGCCCTTGTGCCTATTTATTATTATTATTTACTATTTAATGTGGGATGTGACAAGAAGAACATGTGACTTTCTTTTTGTAGCCGGTCATGCATATATATTATATGATTGTGTAGTATTGTGATGAAAGTGTAGATCTTTCGCTTTTCTTTCTCTCTCTCTCTCTCATATATATATATATATATATATATATATACACACACACACATACAAATGGATTAAACCTATATTCTTTCATCTCACTTTTCTTATCTATTTTGAATGTGGTGTGTGTGTGTGTTTTTTTTAATTGTTAGTCATTTTGTCTAATTATCTACTTTAGAATACGTCAGGTTATTTAACTTTGATCAATCCCCTATTTTTTTTTATTCACCGTTTACTCTTTCCCACTTAGATTTCATTTCCTGCTTACTTCAAACCTCTCTATATACTCAAGTGTGTGCGTGTATATATGTATATATATATATATATATGCGTATACACATGTCTGTGTGTGTATATGTAACCATGTATATATACATGCGCACACATACTCGTATATACACAGCTACACAGAACAGCAGGTGTTTTTCGTTTATATATATATATATATAT
>NC_069005.1:30940725-30941196 GCF_001194135.2 Octopus bimaculoides
TATATATATATATATATATATATATATATATATGTGTGTGTGTATGTTATCTTTTACTTGTTTCGATCATTGGACTGTGGCCATGCTGGGGCACGGCCTTGATCTTTTTTAGTCGAACGAATCGACTCCAGTACTTATTTTGTAAAACCTGGTACTTATTTCATCGGGTCTTTTTCGCCGAACCGCTAGGTTACGGGTACGTAAACACACTGACGCCGGTTGTCAATCGGTGATGGGAGACAGACACAATCACACACGTGTGTATGTATTATATACGACCAGCTTCTTTCAGTTTCCGTCTACCGAATTCACTGACAAAGCCTTGGTTGGCCTGAGGCTATAGTAAAGACACTTGTCCAGCCCATGCAGTGGGACAGAACCCAGGACTATGTCGTTGGGAAACATATATATAATATTCACACACACACACACACATTCACATGAATATCGAACGTATCATTTATATACATA
>NC_069005.1:30943188-30944402 GCF_001194135.2 Octopus bimaculoides
CGACAGGGGATGGTGGCGAAGCCTGCTGTACTCTTTCACCACAACTTTCTCTCACTCTTTCTTCCTGTTTCTGTTGTACCTGTAATTCAAAGGGCCAGCCTTGTCACACTGTGTCATGCTGAATATCCCCGAGAACTACGTTAAGGGTACACGTGTCTGTGGAGTGCTCAGCCACTTGCACGTTAATTTCACGCGCAGGCTGTTCCGTTGATCGGATCAACTGGAACCCTCGACGTCATAAGCGACGGAGTGCCAACAACAACCCTCGTCTGAAGCCTATGATAAGACATTCAAGTGTGACCGGCCCGTCTTTTTAAGGGGTATTGTAGGACAGATATGTAATTTTTCCGAGGTGCGGTTTCAAGATTTGGTTGCTATTTCAAGCAGGTAGAGCGACCACGTTGATGCTCCTTCGTTGGATGTATCAAACATCCGAGTTAGTCTCTGATCTAAGAGAGCTCTGATCAAAGGCATTCTGACTATGGCCATCCCGTCTTTATAAGGGAGGGACTGTGGTTAGTATTATTACCTGTACCACTCGTGAGGTTTAGATGTCACGTTATTATCTCCGTCACGAGTTCAAATCTTGACGAGGTCGACTGCTTCTCCCATCGACCATTGCTGAGCTTGTGCCTAAACTAAAAACAATAAAAACAGTTATTATTAGATAGAAAATTAGGCAGAGTCGTTTGAGCGTATTTCGGTTCTTTACGTCCTGGGTTCGAATCCGGCCAACGTCAACTTCGCCTTTTATTTTTCTCATGGGTTGGTAAAATAAAAGTACTTGACAAATTTCTGACCGTACGCCAATATAAAAAATTATTTTGGCACACCTACCCAAATGTGGTTCCTCCCTCCCAATTTTCGACTGACTTTGTTTCCTCATAACTTCCAGAAAAATGGGTTGTTTTTAATGAAATTTTCCACAAAAACCTTTCAGATGGTATAGTTTACGATCGTTTCGGTATTTGTTGTGGCAAAAGCAAAAAAAAAAAATGGTGGTCGCGTACACATTGGTACTGACACATCACATTTATATCCACAAAATGAAACTTGGAATTTTGAAAAGAATTCTGTGAACCGAGTCAGCAGGTGCGCACTCACCATTTTTTTCTTTTTCCAACATTAAATTCCGATATAATCGTAATGTACACCATCTGAGAAGTATTTGTGGAAAATTTCATAATAAATAACTCGTTTTTATGAAAGTTATG
>NC_069005.1:30945111-30946556 GCF_001194135.2 Octopus bimaculoides
GGGCCGTGTGTGCTTAGGAGTAGAAAAGAATATTTTTAAACCTTGTGGTTTAAAAAATCGTAAAGACAAAAAAGAATTAACACTTTAATTAGTAAAACCAATTCATTTGCGAGTCTTCTTTCTTTCTTTCTTCTTCCTTTCTGTTCCTTCTTTATCATTTTCCTTCTTTCTTTTTCATTTTCTTTCTTTTTCTTTTCTTCCTTGTGTTTCTTCTTGCTTTCGTCTTCTTTTCTCCTTCGGCTTTTTTTTAAATTCTTATTTTTCTTCTTCCTTTCGTCTTTCTTCTTACTTGCTTTTGTCTATTTTTTCTTCTAATTTCTTCCTCCTTTTTCTTTTCCTCTTTCTTCTTCGCTTCGTCTTTCTTCTTCCCAAATGTTAATGTCGAGAGAGAGAGAGAGAGAGAGAGAGAAGAAGAAGAAAAAGAAGTAGCTGCAGTATTAGAAGCAGCAACAACCATCTCATTCAATAAACTTAATTCAGCATCATTATCACCAGCGCACGTTCTTACCTATCTCTATATCTCATGGAAGACATTTTAGCAGTTAACAAATTAGACCGAGACACTGAGACAGTCGTTTTGTTTGCTGAGACACATGTGGCTATATGAATGTAAGTTTGGCTGGCTTATTCATATCCCCCCCTTTTCGTTTGCTGTCTGATACTAGAAAGGGGTGACAATAGGGCCATTAGTTCAGTTTCAATAAACGTTTAAACATAAATCATTACGAACTAATTTTCCATGGTCCTTGTGATCGTGTGTATATTACGTGCATTTGAAATGTGGTCATGCTGGGGCACCACCTTGAAGAAATCTAGTCGAACAAATCGATCCGAGCACTTATTTATTTTTTTAAGTGGTACTCTTTGTATCGGTCTCTATTGCCGAACCGCTAAGGTTACGGGTTTGTATACACACTAACGTCGGTGGTGGACACACACACACACACGACGAGCTTCTTTCAGTTTCCGTCTATCACAAGGCTTTGGTCAGCCCGGGACCATGTAGTTTGGCAGCAAAACTTCTTACCACACACGCGCGCCAGCGCCTATAGATTTGTAATATATTAGGCACAGGCGTGGCTGTGTGGTGAAAAGCTTGCTTCCCAACCAATGTGTGTGTGTGTGTGTCTGTTTGTCTGTCTGTGTGAATCCCTAAAACTCGAGAACTACGCAACCAATTTCATTCACATTTTACACATGCCTTACTTAGGGTTCCAGTTGTGTTTTAGTAAAAAAAAATTATTAACTTCTTGCAGAGTTCGAGCCCACGGCAACATAATATCTCCTCCACTATTTAAGTATTACGTGTCAAAAGTGAAACAAAAACACTCGTCAAATACTTTCACTTTAAAAATGAAACTATTCTACTAACTGAAACAATCACATTTCGATACTGTAATGACAGATACTTTCAGACAGAGAGAGAAAGAGAGAGAGAGGGGGGG
>NC_069005.1:30947010-30954415 GCF_001194135.2 Octopus bimaculoides
CACTTGCAAAGTGTTGAGTAAAATTATTTCGTTGCAGACCTCCTTTCGGTCTTTTTATTATCACTGCGACACACATAGTCCCCAGTTGGTAACATTGATTTCAAGGCCCTCCTAGATGAGAGACTGGCATTCCACTTAATGTCTATGTTCCATGCTGGCATGGATTGGAGAGTTATTAATGTAGAAATATGGTATCATAGCTACTAACAGTTGAGGGTTGCGTAGTCTAGACAGCGTTTTTAGATTTCATTATTCTCTTTAACTCGGGCAAAGCCGGGTATTTCTGCTAGTATATATATATATGTTTATATGTCTGTGTTTGTCCCTCACCATCGCTTGACAAAATTACATTGAGCTACATATTGTCATGTCACAATCCTGTCACTGTTTGTGACTGGACAGCAACTGGTGACATTTGACATTTCCTGGCAAAGTATTATGTATATGTGAGTTCATATTTCATTATGTCATGTAAAGAAAAGCCTCAGCTATTCATACAGATGAGGCCATTCGCTTGTAGTTCATATCATATGCACGTCAGGGTTTCCTTGACATATCTTGACATGTTGCTTGATGTAAACAAAGGGCTCATCTGTATGGTAGCTTTTGTTTCTTGTTCTCTATAAAACATGTTTGGACTGTTTGTTATTTTGATAGATTTGTTGGGGAGGTTATTAGCTTACTTGGAAACAAGAGTGTTGGTGACAGGAAGGGCACCCAAGCATAAGAAACTTTGCTTCAACTTACCCTTGTCTTATTCAAGTATGGAAAAGTAGATTTTAAAATATCTTTTTTTTTTTTTTAGTTTTAGACTGCAGCCATGCTGGGGTACCAAACTGAAGGGTTTAGTCAAATAAATCTACCCCACTCCTTATTTTTGTTTCTAAGTTTGGTACTTAATTTGTCTCTTTTGCTGAACTAAGTTATGGGGATGTAAACGAACCAACACCGGTTGTTAAGCAGTGGTGGGGAACAAACACGCACACACATGTTTCTGTCCACCAAATCCTTCTTATGAGGCTTTGGTTGGCCTGGTGCTA
This sequence comes from Octopus bimaculoides, assembly GCF_001194135.2. Lineage (NCBI taxonomy): Eukaryota > Metazoa > Mollusca > Cephalopoda > Octopoda > Octopodidae > Octopus > Octopus bimaculoides. Next base: position 30,948,051 of record NC_069005.1, read on the forward strand.
CAGTAATAGACATCCAGCCATAGAAATCATACCAAATCAGATTGGAACCTGGTGCAGCTTACCAGTTTTCAGTCAAACCCTCCGACCCATACCAGCATGGAAAACAGACATTAAATGATGATATATATATTTATATCTCTACTGCAATAGGTTATCTATATTTATGGCAAGCTTCAACACAGTTTCCATGTTACAGATTCATTCACAAGGCATTGATATGTCCAGGGCTATAGTAGAAGATACCTAGCCAAGATGCTGTACAATGGGACTGTATCCAAAACCACATGGTTACAAAGAGGGTCTCTTAACCCCACAACCAGGGTTTTTTATTTTTTCATATTTGCTTGTGTTGGATGGATTTATCAGTTAGTTACTTGCCTCCTGAAACTGATGAATGATTTTAACCCTTTCATTACCCTATTCATTTTGAGGTGCTCTGTGTTTCTTTCTATTAATTTTAAATATAACAGAAATTTAGTAAAATAACTTAGTTATCATTCAGCTAGTGTTAGGAACATAAATTGTGACTAAGGTTTGGTGGAAGATTTTAATTCAAAACCTGTGAAAACAAAACATTTGTACTAAAGAACCAGAGCCGGTTTCAGCCGGGTTGGTATCGAAAAGGTTAATTTAGATCTCTTTTAAAGAAGACGTTTGTATCACAGAACCAAGGATGGTTTGAGGTGTTAATACAGGAAGTTTGTGTTATGTAACCGGGGATGGTCTGAAAGAGGCTGGCATCAAAAGGATTAAATAAAGACACCTCTATTCTGTATAATTTTTACTTTGAGTTTTGTTCTCTTCGATGTATTTGCTACAACTAAGTGTACAACTCTTTTGTTTCTTCCTGTTTGGATTAACTGACAAACAAGTATTTACTTAGATAAATTCATTGCATCATTATTTGGCAACTGTGTAATCCAATCTAAGTGATTGCTGCTTAACTGGCTTAATCTCCATTTTATTATTATTATTTTCCCTTTTTTATTGTATATTTGTTTGCAATTTGGAAATATTTTCCATTGTTTTGTTGAGAATTGTCAAATCAATTTTTCCGGAATTGTTCTTGTAAACTTATCTCAGAGCTAGCTGTTTCATATGGTTTAATATCTGTATAAATAGGATGGAATGTAGCATCTTAAAAATACATGATTTTAATGGTACTTTGATGATTATTTAGACCGAAGTGTGTTTCGTAATTTAAATATCTTTCCTTTCTGTTTTTTGTTCTTGTTCTATCAAAACCTGTTCACCGTGCAGAATTACTGTTCTGATAAGACAGGCTACCATACAGATCGAATGCATACCCACTGAAAGTTGTTTGGCCTTCTTATTTATTATTTTTCATTCTTAAACTTGTCTAAGGAGGAAGACCAATGACTGACACTTTTTTGGGCCTTTAAGTCCACTAAAACGGAATATATATATATATATATATATATGTATGTATATATATACATATATATATATTTATTATTATTGAAATTATATATATATATATATATATATATATATTACACACAAGGAACTTAACAAACAGTGAATCTAAGTATAATGTAAGACTTTCATACTTTTGATCATTTTCTTTTCCGTTGTATAATGTTTGCCAGAAAGGTGAAGTCAGTATTCAATAAACAAGTGATGGTGGGGGAACTTATTTCAATTTCTATTTCGCAAATTCGTTTACAGGACTTTGATTGGCTTGGGGGTTTTAGTAAAAAAATGCTTACCCAAGGTACCAATGCAATGAGACTGAATCGAAAAACCATGTGGTTTGTGAAGCAAACTTCTTTACTATACAGCTATGCCTGCACCTTATATTTATTTTCGACAAAATGTCTTGTACCAAATCTAGGGCAGCTCCTTTCGTGTAAATAACAGCAGAATTACTAACATCAAATGTAACACCTCTGTAATTAGAAAAATAACTGCGACTCACAGGATATCTAATACTTGCATAAGAGAAGGAAAAAAAAATCAGAACACTGTAATTATATCTAATAATGTCAGTTGGGTCTCATCTGACAAGAAGCCTCACACAACTGTAAATGAATGTGTGAGCCCACATGACTGCTCTCAATGCTCTAACACACACGTTCTTTTATTCTTGTTTCAGTCAGTTTACTGCGGCCATGCTGGAGCACCGCCGTGAAGGGTTTTAGTTGAAGAATTCGGACCCTAGGACTTGTTCTTTGTAAGCTTAGTACTTATTCTATCGGTCTCTTTTGCTGAACCACTAAGTTATGGGGACATAAACACACCAGCATCAGTTGTCCAGCGATGGTGGCGGGGATAAACACAGACACACTCAAACGCAGACACATACACATACAATTACATGCACACACACACACACACACACACACACACACATATATATAAATATATGATGGGCCTCTTTCAGTTTCCATCTACCAAATCCATTTGCAAGGCTTTGGTCAGCCCAAGGCCATAGTAGAAGAAACTTGCCCAAGGTGCCACGGAGTAGGACTGAACCCGAAACCATGTGGCTGGGAAGCAAGCTTCTTATCACACAGCTATGCCTTTGCCTACATATGTATATTTGTGTACCGACAGGTGAGTCTCTGTGGTCTCTTGGTGTGCTAGAAATAGCAACCAAATTTCTCTCAATTTGGATGCCTTTTTTTTTGTATGTTGTAGAAAAGAAAAGACGAAAACATTTAATTTGGTGTTAGCCAAGGTGAGATTTGAACTCAGACTGCAAAGAGCTGGAGCAAATACTGCAAGGCAACTGGTCTGACGTTCTTACAAGCCTGCCCACTCACTGACTGGGATTTAGTGCTTGACCAGTGCTCTGTGTGTTTTCGAAACGATTATTTGTTTTAACTGTATCATTGAGTAAATAACCACACCACAGTAAACATGTCTTGAAAAAGAGCAAGTCTGATTAATGATTTAATGTTTTATAGGTTTAGTACAGCTTGTATAGAAGGAAACTATTGATGGGAAATGATAAAAAATGCCCCAAAGTCATGTCGCTATATATATTATATACTAAAATGCACCTAAGTCATGTCCATAGTATATATATATATATATATATATATATATATATATATATATTGTCACATATATACATGCATGTATACATATTTATTACTAAAGACATGACAGGTGCACTTACTAACTTCTGTATGTACATACATACATACCTATACATGTATATGTACAAATATATATTTAAATTAAGACATGGCTTTAGTGCATATGTATGTATGTGCATATCTTTATTTACAAACACACACACACATATATATATATGCACACAGTCGCGTACACGCCTATGTAATTTAAATAGCGAGTTGAAATATATTTTTATGTATGTGCAAAGTGTCTTTTAAGTGATTATTTGGCTGGCAGGTTATTTGCTAATTGTTCGAAATATTTATTGTGTGTTTGGATGCCTGTGGTGCAGCCGGGTTTCCGATATCAAGCCCTCCTACAGTGATAGTATAAGCCGACGAGCTAGTATTTGGCTATTGCTTCAATAGGAACATGAACCTACAATCACTTTAATAGCTATTTTAGCGGTTTCTAAACATTATCATCCTGACACTGTTTCCTGCAATGGTTCTTCTTTAAAAACGTGTCCGTTTAAAACAGTTTTAGTGTTGAAAGGAACTTTGATTGCTCTGGTAATAATCATCACTTTTGTTACGTTTCGTTTTGTCGTTATCGTCTTACACACCTAAAAAAGTGATGGAATGACAGAGATTGCTAAAGACTCCGATTAAATAACTCTGTATGGTGTTTGTTGTTCTTTTTTTCTTCTTCTTCTTCTTCTTCTCCCTCTGCAATTCTGAGTTGCAGTCCCACGGGAATTCACATTATCATTCATCATCGTCTTGTTGATAGAATAACTCATGAACCAAATTATATGGAGGTGTCATGATTTAATTTTTGCTTATGTAAAGCATTGCCACTGTGAAGGCGCAATGGCCCAGTGGTTAGGGCAGCGGACTCGTGGTCATAGGATCGCGGTTTCGATTCCCAGACCGGGCGTTTTGAGTGTTTATTGAGCGAAAACACCTAAAGCTCCACGAGGCTCCGGCAGGGGGATGGTGGCAAACCCTGCTGTACTCTTTCACCACAACTTTCTCTCACTCTTTCTTCCTGTTTCTGTTGTGCCTGTAATTCAAAGGGACCAGCCTTGTCACACTCTGTGTCACGCTGAATATCCCCCGAGAACTACGTTAAGGGTACACGTGTCTGTGGAGTGCTCAGCCACTTGCACGTTAATTTCACGAGCAGGCTGTTCCATTGATCGGATCAACTGGAACCCTCGACGTCATAAGCGACGGAGTGCCAACAACAACAAAAGCATTGCCAGTGATGGAAATTGGGCGGGGTGGCAGCAGGGAGATACATGGTGATACTTCTATGCGATGTTGTTACATTCTTTGGATTGTGGCCATGCTGGGGCACCACTCTGAAGGGTTTAGTCAAATAAATCAACCCAGTTCTTATCTTTTAAGTCTGGTACTTATTCTATCAGTTTCTTTTGCTGACCTGCTAAGTTATGGGGATGAAAACAAATCAACACCAGTTTGTGAAGCAGTGGAGGACAAACACTAAGGCACACACACACATGATGGGCTTCCACACATTTTTCATCTGCCACATTCATTCACAAGACATTACTCAACCCAAGGTACTGTACGAGTGTCTTCTACTATAGCTATGAAGTGATCAAAGACACACCATATATGGTGGGGAACAAGCTCAAAGACGCACACACAACCTGGGATAACCTGGGGCTAGAGTAGAAGTCACTTGTCCAAGGAGCTGTGTAATGGGATTAAACCCCAAATCATGTAGTTGTAAGCTGAGCTCCTTAACCACATGGCTATGCCTATATAACTATATTCTCTGTCTGAAACAGTTCTCGTTGCATTTAATGTTTTATTAAAATTTAGGTGGAAAAAAGAGCTGGATTGTCTGCAAAATATTATGTAAATGTGTCCCATGACTTTGGAATGCGCTCCATGCTAAAGTATGTTTAGGAATTACTGGCTACTTCCACTGCTGACAGTGACAGCCATACACACACACACACACACACAATCACAGCACTTGTGGCAGGACATCAATCACTGGTCTGTCAGTTGGTAGTCAGTTGACACAACACACACGTGGATGTGTGTGTATGTATGTGTGTATGCATATGTGTATATATATATATATATGTGTGTGTGTATATGTATGCACATATGTCTGTGTGTGTGTATATATATATGGCCAACTGTGGCTATGATATACCCGAAGGGATGGAAATCAGAGTCACATTGACAATTTAGACATTGAACTGTGACACATTGATGTCTCAATATTACAAATGAATGCAGCATAAACCTAATTTTAAACCAATGAAAAGAAACGTTTACAAATGTTATCTAATCATTAGGGCATTGAGACACTGTTCAAAACCTTCTGTTGTGGATAAAAACCTGTCTGTTATGACTTAGAACCGGAATCATATATATCGTTATAGCACTGAGATGGAATTCCTGTTGAAGATGCTGGTGATGATATTTTGGTATCATTATGGTGACAACCTTTTCATTAGTAAATACTTTTGTAGTTTTTACTTGTTACAGTCATTGGACTGTAGCCATGCTGGAGCACCACCACTGTATTGAAGGGTTTAATTCAACAAATCAACTCCAGTATAGTTTTTATATTGCTAAGTTATGGGGATGTAAGCAAACCAACACTGGCTGTCAAGCAGTGGTGGGACACACACACACACACACACACACAAATATTTTCCTGATGAGATTCTTATCCATAAACATGAATTCTTATAAATTCATTATTGGGTCTGAATCGAAACAATTGTAGGATTATAATATTTTTGTATTTACATTATATTATAATATATGTTAATAAATTATGTCAATCGTAAATCTCCATTTTCTTTTCATTTTTCTACACACACACACACACACACAGATATATGTATTAAATATATACACCTATATAGGCGCAGGAGTGGCTATGTGGTAAGTAGCTTGCTTACCAACCACATGGTTCCGGGTTCAGTCCCACTGCGTGGCACCTTGGTCAAGTGTCTTCTACTATAGCCTTGGGCCGACCAAAGCCTTGTGAGTGGATTTGGTAGACGGAAACTGAAAGAAGCCCGTCGTATATATGTATGTGTGTGTGTTTGTGTGTCTGTGTTTGTCCCCCTAGCATTGCTTGACAACCGATGCTGGTGTGTTTACGTCCCCGTCACTTAAGCGGTTTGGCAAAAAGAGGCCGATAGAATAAGTACTAGGCTTACAAAGAATAAGTCCTGGGGTCGATTTGCTCGACTAAAGGTGGTGCTCCAGCATGGCCGCAGT
>NC_069005.1:30954736-30962488 GCF_001194135.2 Octopus bimaculoides
CCCCCCCTCCGCTTCTCCCACTGCCACCACCACTGAGTTATCAGGGAGAAATTTGAAATTGGAAACGCAGTCAGGTAACAGAGAGGAAAAGGAATGCATGCATTTTTGTCCTCTTCCCCCTACCCGTTGTCACTCCTACCACACACACACACACACAAACACACACACACACACACACACACTCATACAGATATATATTCAAACATGTGTGTTTGTGTATATGTATTTATATATCTACATGTGTATACATTTGTGTGTATAGGTGTGTATGTACACATATATCTGTGTGTGTACATATACATATATCTGTGTGTGTACATATACATATATCTGTGTGTGTACATATACATATATCTGTGTGTGTATGTATACATATATCTGTGTGTGTGTGTATGTATAGATATATCTATGTGTGTGTATGTAGGTATACTTGTATTTATGTGTCTCTGGAGATGTATGTGTTGTATATTATGTTGTGTATATATATATATATATATATATATATATGTATGTATGTATGTTTGTGTGTGTATATATATATAATCTATATACATATGCATACATTTATACCTAGTGCTATGTATGTGACATTATTGAAAAATATTAAAAAAAGATTTTCTAGCTTTTGGAATTCTAATTATGCAATCCGTTGTCTTTCAATCTTTTATCATATTTTTTCAAAACTATATTTTATACAAAAGAATAAAATCGAGTAGAAAAAACAGCATAACCAACAAAAACACACAGCAAACAAACTTGTAAACCAATCACTTCTCTTGTGTCTTATGCTGTACTCTCAGTTGATTTAAAGCAGCAACAGGGAGAGAGAGAGAGAGAGAGAGAAAAGAGAGATATACTTAAGATTTAAGCTTGACATTTAGATTGAACAGCAATTGGAATACTAAGGGTCAGCAACATTCCCTATGTGTTTTAATGATAATCTGTCAGATCTCTTATCACTTTACTTGTTTCAATCATTGGATAGCGGCCATGCTGGGGCACACCTTTGAAGGGTTTTAGTGGAACAAATTGATCCTAGTATTGTTTTTTTTGTTCTTTTTTTTTTTGCAAAGTCTGGTGGTACTCATTCTGTTAGCTTCTTAGGTCAAACTGATAAGTTATGGGGATGTAAACAAACCAACATTGGTTGTGAAGCAATGTAGTGGGGGACAACCAGACACACATGTGCACACACACACACACACACACACACACACACACTTGTTTTCATGTACTGAATTCACTTGCAAGGCATTGATCAGCCCTGAGCTATAGTAGAAGCCACTTGCCCAGGATGTTGCATTATGAGACTGGACCCAGAACTATGTACTTGCCAAATGAGCTTCTTATTTAATCATGAAGCCATGACATAGGCAGCAATCATTGACTTTTTATTTTGACAGAAGATACCGTCATTTTTTGTAAGGCTCTAATCTTCCATGAAAACCTGTCCAGACATGAGGAAATATTACGTTGCTTGGAAACAGGTAAGAGTTGGTAATGGGAAAGGCATTTGGCCATAGAAAAACCTGCCCCAATGAATTCTGTCTGACCCGTGCAAACATGGAAAAATGGATGCTAAAACAATGATAATGATTACTGGCCCAGGTCAATTTAACCTTCTTCGTATATGACTGGTATTGTTATTGATTCCAGAGGAATGGAAAGAGAAGCTGACAGTACCTGGATCTGAACTCAGAATGTTGAATGGGGTAAAAAAAAAAAACTACATCTAGTCTGAAACATCAACCATGTCATCTAATACAGTACTGGTGGTTGGTCTTGGTGCTGAGGATTTATCTCTCTGTTATTGATGTAAATGAGAGTGCATTTTGCACCAAAAGCCAGTATGAGAGGTTCTCTCATGCTATCTCCTGCAGTATAGTTTGTTCTAACACAACCTCCATGTTTAAGTGGGGATAAAGATTATCTCTCGGTATTAATACTGCCTCTGTTGCTAATATGTATTACTGGTATTGTTATTGATCTTAGAGGGATAGAATACAAAACTGAGGATTAGTGGGATTTGAACTCAGAACATTGAGTGGGAGATAATCTACATCTAGTCCGGTACACCACCATGTCAGCTTATATGCTGTCATCTAGCGATTGTAAAATATTGGCAGGTGTGTACAGGAATTTGTAATTTTTTCCCAGCTTTCATTCAAGGGTGGTAAAGAGCTGCAATAAGGACCCAGGTAGATAACGTCTTGGCTTGAAGAGTCCTACATTTGTGGCAGTCTGCAGTATTCTTCTGCATGAAGAATTTAATCTTTTTCCCGTTTCCCCCAGCCCTTATCTAACAGGCGAAATACGGAATTGACAGGTATCTAGGTGTTGTGGTTGTTGTTGTCAATTAACAATGCCGTAATCTCTGCTTGAGCAGTTATTTAATATGATGTTACCTGAGAAAATAGATTAGGATTAACTTACATGTTCAATGCAACTATAACATGCATATGTCATTGGGGTTTGGGTTAAATTTCATTGCTTGCTTGACATTTGTTTTAATTGTGGCCATTACATCTTAATGTTGTGGTTTTGCTCCAGGTCAGGCCTGACAGTCGATTCATTCACACATGCATGCTCAACCCAAACTACACTTCACCCTCAACTTTTTTTTTTCTCTTTACATTAAAATATGCTAATATACACACACACACCTCCTCTCTCTTGTAGTCCCTGTTGTGTCTAACCTCCTAGGGACCACACTAGTCACTTCCTTCCCAGAACTTCATCCCTCTGGAAATCCCTCCTTGCTTTTCTGCAGGTGTTGCCTTATAAAGGTTCAAGAGGAATGTTTATGATATTGGTCTCATAGGTCCTGGAGAGCCTGCAAAAGCTATGGACACTATCTGTGCCTCTAAACCCAGTAATCTTTTATCTTCTTGTTTCCGTCATTAGACTGCAACCATACTGGGTCACTGCCTTGATAAATTTTAAAAAATCCCCCCAAAAAATCCAATGTACATAAACTTAGCTTTCACACACACAAACTGCTTTTCAGGTCCCAAGCATAAACCTACTTCACACGTGCATATAAATCTACTTTCACACGTGCATGTTTTCCACACCTATTTTGCTTCTCTTATGTTTGTTACACACAGACCTACTTTCACACACACACACACACACACACACACAAACAAACCTACTTTACTCACAGGTGCAAACCCATTTCAGAAATACTTCATATTTTTTCTCCTGTCTTTGTCAATTATTTCTCTTAACAGATAAGAGGTGCAATGGTGTCAATGGAAGACTAACAGAAAATAGTCTTTACATGTTGCAGATGTACATGTACATTAAACACCAGGAATGTACAAAAAAAACAGACTTCCCTCAAATGTCAGTGGAGATCCTTAGAAGTAGTAGACAGTTTCTGTTAGTTAGGTGACCAAGTTAGTAGTGGGTGGAGGGTGTTCCAAAAGCATAGCTGCTAGAGTAAGAATAGGCTGGGCAAAGTTCAGAGAACTACACCTCTGTTAGTAACAAAGGGCCTCTCCCTCAGAGTGAAAAGCAGATTGTATGATGTCTGTGTGTGTACAGCTATGCTACATGGCAGTGAGACATGGGCTGTGACTACTGAGGATATGCGAAGGCTTGAAAGAAATGAAGCCAGTAAGCTTCTCTGGCTGGGTAATGTCAGTGTGCGTATATGACAAAGTGTTAGTGATTTGAGAGGAAAACTGGGTCTGTGAGGCATCAGGTGTAGTTTGCAAGAGAGAAGACTGGTATGGTCATGTGATGTGTATGGATGGGGACAGCTGCATCAAGAGGTGCTGATCTCTGATTGTGAAGGGAACATGTGGAAGGGGTAGACCCAGGAAGACATGGACGAAGTGGTGAGAAAGAATCTTAAGATATTGGACCTCAGAGGAGAAGATGGGACTGGCACTCCTGGTGATTTGCTGTGAGTGCCGGTGCTACATTAAAAAGCACCTGTACTGGTGCCACATAAACACACCTGTGCTAGTGCTGTGTAAAAGCACCAAGTAGAAGACACTTGCCCAAAGTGCCACATATTGGAATTGAACTTAGAACTATGTGGCTGGGAAGCAAACTTCTTACCATGTTGCCATGTTTGTGCCTTTATGACGAGCTTCTCGCAGTTTCTGCCTACCAAATCCACTCATAACGCTTTGGTCTGCCCAGGGCTGTCTGTAGCAGAGAACACTCGCCCAAGGTGCTGCCTGTTGGGACTGAACCCAAAACCACTTGATTGCAAAGCAAGCTTCTTAACCACACAGCTATCCCCATGATGTTTCAAATTTTCATTGGATATGTGGTGTGAAGTTGTGCCATTTATGTCTTCCCATAGAACCAGTGAGATAAACAAGGAGCTTTGAATCCAACCTGTTCATGCTCATGCATATTTTGAAGATATTACCTGCCATACAAGCCTTTCATTTCGATTACAACTTGCAATTTGTAGGAGAAAAATAATACTTGCTACAACTCATTCGTATGAATAAAGTAGTTCGTCACACCACTGTACTAATTACAATTATAATTAGTGTAGAATATTCCTATCAGCGGTGATCTCATGCATTAGATGAGAGTTAATGAAGCGAATGTAATGAAGGCCATAATTTCTTTGGGATTCAATCAAATATGGAACTGAGCAAAAATTCACCATTTTAGTTTTGTTTCCATAAGAAAAAAAAAAAAACCCGAAGTAAAAATTTTTTTTTTCTGTTTGGTTCATCATAGTCCAATGAATACAAATTTTTAAGAATTAAAAAAATTTTGTGTTATTGCCTCTACCATAACATTAAAATCAACTCGTTTAGAAATGCTATTTTACCTTCTTGCTCATTTCGGTTGTTGCACTGTGGCCATATTGGAGCCACAGCATTGAAAGGTTTAGTTGGACATTTCAACCCCAGGTTATATATTTTGCTCCTGAAGTCTGTTACTTATTCTGTTGGTCCCTTTTGCTGAACTGCTAAGTTAACGGGGACGTAAACAAACCAACTAGTTGTCAAGTAATGGTGGGGGAACCAACATAAAGGCACACATGAATATATTACATATGTCTGCACACAGGGCTTCCACACAGTTTCCTTCTGTGAAATTCACTCATAAGGCATTGATGTCGGTCTAGGACTATAGTAGAAGACACTTGCTCATAATGCCATCCTCCGAATCCATCACAAGGCTTTGGTCAGCCCAGGGCCGTTGTTGAAAACACTTGCTCAAGGTGCCACACAGTGAGACTGAACCTAAAACCATGTGGTTAGGAAGCAAACTTCTTACCACGTGGCCATACCTGTGTCTAAAAAAGATATACAAGATAAAAATAATAAAATGGTTTTTCTATATAAATGAAGGTTACTGTGTTTGGAAATAAGAATAAAAATATAAAAGAAGTTATTTATTGTATCTTGAAATTAGCATCTGATGGAAAAGGAAAAATAAAATTAAAAAAAAAAGGAAAGAAAAATATATTTATGTGGATTTATGACTTCCCCTTATATCTTTTTCTTTTTCAATTTTGTTTTGATTGAGTTCAGATCTACCTGTGTGTGTCTGTTGGGGATACAAATAGTAGAAGCTTCGTTTTACAGAAAGACAAACACAACATAACATAGATCAGCTTCCCATCATCTATCTCACCTTTTCACTTTACCAAGTAGCACACACCTTTTAGCCAACTAGATTCTCGTCTGCTGAAAAGGCTAGATAAGTAAATACACACATAGATACATTTTATATATGTATATATATGTATATATAATGTATGTATAATGTGTGTGTGTGTGTGTGTGTGTACATAAATAATATAGATAAGTAGTTTATGTACAGTGTTTACTGATACTGTCAAAGGTGACAGGTGAGGTGGGTGATTTTGAAGAAGGAAAATAGTATGAGTTGCCAGTTGGTTAGCGTTGAAAGAGCTTCTGTGTTTTTTTTCTTTGTTTAGAAGAGGAAGGAAAAGACTACGATGATGAACAACAACAATGTAGGGAGAAATCTAATCCCCTTATTTATACACTTTAATAATTAGTGGCTCTAAAATTGTCAGTTAGCCAGCCATACATGGAAAGTAGCTGGTAAGTAAGTAAACCAGTCATGGCCTATATTTCACTGCTAGTCAACACATGAATACAGTGTGTGTGTGTGTCTGGTTGAGAAGTTTGCCTTCTCAACCACATGGTTTCAGGGTTTAACCCTTTAGCATTCAGATTATTCTGCCAAATGTAATCCCTATTTATTTGTATTTCTTTTTATATGATCATGTAGCTTTGAGATTTCAATGATCCGATTGCTTATTCTTACAATGACATTGTAAGGTAAGTGCGAAAGGCCAAATCTGGCCAGTTTGAACATGAAAGAGGTAGAATATTTTGGGTTGGATATTCAGGTTCCTCTCTCAAATGCAATGCTTACTTAATTCACATTGTTTTGAATTAATCATGGAATATCTTGTAGGTTAAACGATGATGATAATATATATATGTATATGTGTCGAAAACGATCTCCCTCCAGTACTTCCTCTGTTAATTGGGTCACCTAGGTAACAAAAGCTATCGGCTATTTCTTGGGTACTTTCTGAGCATTTGAAAGAATTTGTGTACAAGCACACACACACACACACATGACTGGCTTCTGCACAGTTTCCATCTACCAATTTCCAAATTCAGCTCTCAGGATATTTTTGATCAAGCCCAGGATTTGGTAGATATTGTTTACATGATGTTTTGCATTGAACCCAGAACCACATGGTAGCAAAACAAGTTTCCTTATCGACACAACCATGCTGCCACTCACCATTACATAATACTACACTTGCGTGTTCATTTACAAAATTGCCCCATTAACCGAATTTCTATCATGTTTCATAAAGATATGTCAAGCGGTTAAGAGCATCCTTTACTTCTCACCCCAACCAACATGGTATGTCCATCCCATTATGTTTATTGAACTGCATACAACTTCCTCACTTTCTTACAGTAGACTGCTGCACTGTTTAACAGGACCAATCGACACACCTCCAGCAAACATAAATACATGTCTTGTTTGACCTGTCATCGTTTATCGCCAAGTTAAACCTAACTGAGCAGACTTACAATGAAAGGCATTCTGGCCACGAGGGCCGTCCTGCCTAACATCGCCTTTCTTTCTTTAACTGTTTTGTCACCATATTTCCATTTGAATGCAGTCTCTATTAATTTTGAAAATAATGGGGTTAACAGAATAACTTTGTCATTATTAACCCTTTAGCATTAGGATTATTCTGTCTAATGTAATACTTACCAAGCAACCACATAATAAGAAAGTCTTTAGTTGATTCAGTAGACCTTGTGCGGGATCGTTTGCCAGTGCCCCCGGACTGGCTCATGTGCGGGCGACACATGATATCTTTCGTGCGAGATCGTTAAACGATGATGATGATGATGATGATGATGATGATATACACACACACACACACACACACACACACACACACACACACACACACACACACTCTAGGGTGGTGAGCTGGCAGAATCGTTAGCACACCGGGCAAGATGCTTAGTGGTATTTCGCCTGTCACTACATTCTGGGTTCAAATTCTGCCGAGGTCGACCTTGCTTTTCATCCTTTCAGGGTCGATTAAATAAGTACCAGTTACACACTGGGGTTGATGTACTCAACTTAGTCCCTTTGTGTGTCCTTGTTTGTCCCCTCTATGTTTAGCCCCCTGTGGGCAATAAAAAAATAAACATACATACATACATATATGTATATATATATATATATATATAT
>NC_069005.1:30962655-30963401 GCF_001194135.2 Octopus bimaculoides
AACAGGTCGCGGTCTCAAAGCGACGAAAATATTTTGACAAATTAAATTTAAATGTTGAAGTGAATCTAACGGATTTTGTGTGTTATTTTAAATGGCTTATAAACACCTTCCACGCTGCAATTGTTTTCGTTCCAGCACACAATCTCAGATCAGGTCACTTGCTATGCAAGTGCATCTCCGTTATATATATATATATACTGTGAATGTTTTTGTGATGAATTTCCATCTCAGAAATCTGGGTCTCTGCCACCTGCTACTCGTAATATATTTGGCTTTGTTTATCACTGAGGCTCATTTCCTGTAAGTGCCCTAAGTTTATGAGGGTAGGTTAGACTTAAGAGTGCTTTTAGGTTTGTGGTAGCAGTGGCATTTGCTGTCACAAGTCTGCAGGTGATTCACTGACATCTTTATATACATCCGTAGTTCACTTCAGTCAAGCTTAACCCCCTAACCTTTCCTCCCCCCCAATACTCTGACACTATCTTATCCCTCTGATTTAACAACCACACATGTGGTGGTTGTAGGCATCGATGTGACTATGTGGTAAGGAGTTTGCTTCTCGACTACATGGTTCCAGGTTCAGTCCCACCGTGCGACATCTTGGGCGAGTGTCTTCTACTGTAGCCTTGGGTCAACCCAAGCTTCGTGAGTCGATTTGGTAGATAGAAACTGAGACAAGCTTATCATGTGCCTGTGTGTGTGTATATATATATATATATATATATATATTTTCCCCCTATATATAT
>NC_069005.1:30963812-30965308 GCF_001194135.2 Octopus bimaculoides
TTGACCTGTGGCGTTGGTGTGTTTATGTCCCCGTATCTTAGCAACTTGGCAAAATAATTACTAGGTTTTAAAAAAAGAAGGCCTGGGTTTGATTTGTTCGACTAAAAACCCTTCTAGGCAGTGCTCCAGCATGACCGCAGTCAAATGACTGAAACAAGTAAAAGAATATATATACATATATATATATATATATGTGTGTTTGTGTGTTACTGTCTCTTTGCCATGGCATCTTGTGATAGTTGTGCCACTGTCATGCGACTGGTTCTTCATTTCCAATCTTCCGTGCAAACGTATCTGGTTAGGGGGGAATTATTTACCTTACTCCAGAAACAGGTGAGGGTTGGTGACTGGAAGGGCGTCCAGCTGTAGGAAAATCTAACTCAACAAATTTTATTCGACCCATGTCAGCGTAGAAAAGTGGACACTAAAAATGACGACGATGATGATGATATATAAGAAAGAAGGTGCTCTGAAGCAATAAGCTATATTATTTTGTTCCCAGCTGAGTTCAAAGGTTATTAGGTACAAAGTGTAGGTGATAATTTTCAAAAGACTCCATTACTTATTTATCATCTCTCCCTTTCATATATATATATATATATATATCTCATATATATATATATCTCATATATATATATATCTCATATATATATATATCTCATATATATATATATCTTATATATATATATATTTATATATATACATATACATATATAATTTCACAGTTTTCTTGAGTTTTTAAGACTATCCTTTTGTTCAGTTTATTATTTTTTTTTTTTACTATTTCTTTATCTTCTCGACATTAACTTGATAAAAGGTGAACGCATTTCAGCAGAGGTGAATCTCTTTTCGTAGCGGCAGGCCAGGCCAACGTTGATAAGTCACCGTTTGTTGTTGTTAACAGTGAGTTTGTTTGTTTGTTTTTAAAATTGCTCACAACTTAGTCAAAAGAGAGGAAGGACAGTACACATGACCTTATTGTAGGGCTACAGAGACTTATGGAAGAGGAAGAAAGAAGGAAAGAAAGAAACAGCTCTGCATTGGTTTCTGCAGTTGGGTGCAGCACATTAGGACAGTGCACTATTCTCAAACCGTGGTTCTGAATTTGAACGGTAGCAAGCAATCCCTTTGGTGGATGTTGTCAGCTCTTGTTATCAACATTATCGTTGTTGGTTTTAACTTCCACTTTTCCATGTTTGCATGAGTCAGACAGAATTTGTGGAGGCAATTTTAACTATGGCTGGGTGCCATTCCTGTTGCCAACCTACACTTTGTTTCCAAACAAAGTAATATTTCCCCCAAGGCCAGACATGTTTTCAGGGAAGACTGGAAGCCAACAACATCGCTTGTATGAGGATGATGCTTGTTTACAATCAGTGAATGATGTCAAAATAAAAGTCTACACACACACACACACACGTTTGAGATATTTCTCAACATGTGAAACTATTAGTAGCACTTAAAGGACATGTATTGTGTCCTTCAAATAATATAAT
>NC_069005.1:30966622-30971503 GCF_001194135.2 Octopus bimaculoides
ATATATATATATATATATATATATATATATATAGTTGTCATCTTCTTACATTTGCACGTACATCTACCTGATTACTTTCTTCTCTTTGTCTTACAGATGCATGTTTATCTTACCTGTCTGCGTTTTTCTGTCTACCTGTCTCTTTGTCTTAAAGATGCATGTTTATCTTACCTGTCTGCGTTTTTCTGTCTACCTGTCTCTCTCTCATGTGTGTGTGTGTGTGTGTGTGTATATATATATATGTATGTATGTATGTATGTATGTGTGTATACGTGTGTCTTTCTTTTCATAATTTTACATTTAGTAGTCAATCTAGTTTCCGCCTGAAACACACGTGATGATGATGATGACGACGATGATGATGATGATGATGATGATGGAGTTGTAGGTCATGTAACTTAAGCTACTTTTTTCAATTTATTCCCCCACTCCCTCCTCTTCTCCTATGACATCATCATCGTCACTGCCACCACCACCACCACCACCATTTAGATCTCTACAAGTTCCAGGAATTGTATCAATGAAACAAAATTTTCAAGTACATCTTGAATGATTTCATTGATTTTGTCTTTTCTTCCTTTCTTTTTGCATTTCTTTTCCTCTCTCTCTCTCTTTTTTTTTTTTTTGGTTCTGTTATAACTCTTGGATAGATAGCGCTGTTAGTGATCCTGCACCCCCACCCCACCCACCACCTTTCAGTTAAATGCAGAAAATTTATTATCTTGTTGTTTAGAACTATAAAATATCTGTGCTAAGGTATTTCAGTTAAAATATGTCACTGCCAACACATTCACCATTAACATTGCAGGTCAACAATAGACACACTATGCGGTTGCTTGACTTACTAGAAATAAGTGAAATATTCCTCATTGTTACACCTTTCTACCCGTGTATTCCCTGCCCACTATTTCTGGGAGGGTCGTTGGAGTAGAGTCCTTGGGCACCCCCTTCATAAGGCTGTATCAGCAGTAACCAACATAACACTTTTTTGCTAGATTCCTAAATGAGACTGACAGAAGCTATGATTATTCAACCCTTTTTCATGCTCTGAGCCCTTTTTTGTTATATGCCTATATCACTTCTTCTCTGTTGGTATTTTATAATACTGGTATAGTATCCAGTGTAATGGTGCATGGTTTAGTGGTTACGATATTTGGTTCACGATCATAAGGGTCGTGAGTTCGATTCCCAGTGGCCTGTTGTGTCCTGGAGCAAAACATTTTTATTTCACATTGTTCCAGTTCACTCAGCTGGCAAAAATGATTTGTACCTGTAATTCAAAGGGTCAGCCTTGTCATTCTGTGTCACGTTGAATTAAATTGCGTTTGTTTCAGTTAATTATAAAAGAAAAAAAAAACAAACAAAGAACTTAGTAAAAATAACTTTGTCATTATATAAAGCTTTTGTTTGAAACATAAATTAACATGAAATGAATGATTTCAATTCAGATTACTTTAACCTTTTAGTTACCATATTTGTGTTGAAATACACTGCTTTGGTTTCAATTAACTGTAAAAGTAATGAAGAATTTGGTAAAACAACTTTGTCATTATTAAGCTGGTGTTTGGAATAGAAATTAACATGAAATTTTGATGATGGTTTTAATTTAGATTACTTCTAGCTTAGAACCAGGGTAACCTCAGGCTGTTTGGTTTCAAAAGAGTTAATGGCTATAAGGTGTGAGTTGAAGGAGAATTGACAAGATTTAGCAAGCCGGGTTAAGTGATTGTGTATAGATTCCCTCATCCACTTGTGGACTTTGGCTGTTTTATGCAATAAGTAGACCCAACGGAACTGACCAAAATTATATTCACCCTCCCCTTCTTGCCTAGTATGCTAATAGTTAAATAGAAAGTTGAAAGGAAGTGTCGATATGAATAAATTTATATCTGTTGTTATAGGTGTAAGATATCTTCATTAACTTCCAGCAAATTAATTGCTGATGATTACTGCTCTGTTTAATTGCAGACATTTCATGAAATCAATGTTGACAGAATTCGGTCATTACCAAACCACTCTGTGAAGCTGCCATTGTATTTAGTTCTGGAAGTGTTTTAGACACTTTCAAAGAAATAATTCATTTAGTGGCACTGTGTGCATAATTGAAGCATCCGTATTCCAGGTAGGCATCAGGTAAAGTGTAACAGAACATTAACAGCATTGAGTGCAATGGTGTCAGAGTTCCTGACAAGGTTACGGGGACTGCTTCCTTCCTCTAGACCCAGCAGGTGAAAAATAATAAATTAAAAAAAAAATCTATCCTCTATGGCTGTGTAGTTAAGAAGCTTGCTTTGCAACTACATGGTTTTGGGTTCAACTCCACTGCACAGCACCTTGGCCAAATAATGCCTTATGAATGAATTTGGTAGATGGAAACTGTGGAAGCCTGTCGTGTGTGTGTGTGTGTGTTTGTCCTCCAGTACTGCTTGACAGCCATTGTTAGTTTGTTTACATCCCCATGACTTAGCAGTTTGGCAAAAGAAACTGACAGGATATGTACCATATTTAAGAAAAACTAATAAGTTCTGGGGTTGGTTTGTTTAGCTAAAACTCTACAAGGTGGTGCCCCAGTATGGCCACAGTCCAATGAGTGAAACAAGTAAAAAACAGAAGATGCTTAAGAATGAAAGAACGATGCTCTGACCTCCCTTGGGGTCTCTTGTTTCACTTTAATAGAAATCACAAAACCATGCCAGTGACTTACTGTTTAGAGTAAAACTTGCTATTTTTGAATAAAACTTGTCCTAATTAAATGTTTAAATGTCTGAGATGAGTTATCGTTAATACGATTATAATTTTTCGGACAATTAACTTCATCTTTGGAGTTGGAACTTGTAAAATATTGATTTCTGTCATGGGCATGGAGCCACAAATTTTGGCAGCAGGAGTGTAGGTGTTCATATTGATCTCAATATTTCACAGTACAAATGTTTAAAATCTCTAAAGAGAAGTTTAATAGTTTAGAAAATTTTTTTAAAGAAGTTATCAGTTTGAAGTCTTCAGACAAACAAAATTATGGTGATGGAATGATGGTCTGCAGGGAATCTGACCCAACCGATTTGCCGTTTTTTTTCACTCCATACCTCTTCAGCGCAGGCATGGCTGTGTGGTAAGAAGTTGGCTTCCTAACAACATGGCTTGGGTTCAGTTCCACAGTCTGGCATCTAGGGTGAGAGTCTTTACTATAATCTTGTGCTGACCAAAGCCTTATGAGTGGATTTGGTTGGTAGAAACTAAAAGAAGCCTGTTGTGTGCGTTTATGTATGTATGTGTGTGTGTGTGTGTGTGTGTGTGTGTGTGTGTATGTGTGTGTATGTATGTATGTATGTATGTATGTATCATCATTTAATGCCTGCTTTCTATGCTGGCATGGGTTATGTGTGTGTAGGTGTGTGTTATTATCTCCTTAAGTTCAGGTGATAGTTGTAAACAAGTGTCACTGTCATGCAGGCAGTGTCCTTCATTTCCAATCTTCTATGAAAGCATGTCTTGTTACGGGGGAAGTATTACCTTACTTGGAAACAGGAGGTAAGGGTTGGTAACAGGAAGGGCATCCAGCCTTAGAAAATCCACCTCAGCAAATTTAGTTCGACCCATTGCAAGCATGGAAAAGAGGACATTAAAACTACAATGATGATGATCTCTCAGTTATGTGTTTAAATCCTTTTGTTGGGTAATTTGGCCCTTTATCCGAACAGGGTTCAATAAAATATCGGTACCACTAAAATGTTTTTTAGTTCAAATGGTTATACTTTTATCTCCTTTCAGACACACTTTCTATTGATAATCAATCACTTTCATTTTATTACAAATTATTTTGAAATTCTTTTTAAAGAAATTATTATTCTAACCCCCCACCTTTTTGTGTGTTGCATTTTATCCTTTGATGTTGCCCCCAGGGCCTTGGGTCCTTGTAGCCAATAAAAGAAAACATTACTATTAATTATTATTATTATTGCTGTTGTTGTTCAGGCATTGAGCTGGTTTGGTTGTTTGCACTTGAGACAAAATGGTTTGAAGCATTTCTTTCAATTCCTGTGTTCTGAGTTCAAATTCTGTCAAGGTCGACTTTGCTTTTCATCCTTTCAGGGTCGATAAATTAGGTACCAGTGAAACATTGGGGTCAATGTAATCGACTAGTCTCCTCCTCCTCAAATTACAGGCCTTGTGCCAAAATTAGAAAGAATTATTATTCCTCAAGAGTTATTATTATTATATGCTAATTTAATTAGCAAGGATATCTCAGTTTTCAATATGTGATGCAATGTGTTTTCCAATCCTGCAGCAAGCTCTTACATGAAATGTCTAAGCATTTGACTTACCTTTGAAGCTATTTTTAGTTAAAGTTGTTCTATTTTTAGAACTGGTTAATTAAAGGCTCCAGTTTTATACAGCTGTATGTATGAATGATCCTGTTATTGATATGACCATGGTAGACTTGGATGTCTTTTATCTGTGGTGTTGTTTTTGTGTGTGAACATAATCTAGAACTTTCTCACGCACTACTTTCACACAACGGATGCTCTACTAAGCTATAAATAGTTTCATTACTCAATGGAATCGTGTGAGTGGTTTCATACACTTGCAGCATTTGTGTCAAACATGATCGAATGAGCGATTGATCAATCTATTGATTGGTTGTAGATGTTTTCTTTTCTTTTGTCAACGGTTTTTTTTTTTAATTTTTGATATTTTTCAAAAAGATATTTTTCAAATTATATTGGAAACAAAGAATGACAAAATAAATAAATACAATAAAATGATTCACTCTTTTTTTTTTTTTACCTTGGTAATTTGCCAATAAAAATTATTTTCACATAATCATTTTTTTTGTTTCTTTGTTTTTGAATAGTTAGAAAGAGGTTAGGAACTGCCTTAAAA
>NC_069005.1:30971639-30974065 GCF_001194135.2 Octopus bimaculoides
GTTTATGACCTTTACATATACTCCAAGACTGATGAGACTGGTGGAGCTGATGTCCAGAATTTGAACATCTGTAGGTCAGTGTTTTGGGTGAAAAAAAATTTAGGTGGGGAGGGAGTTACTGAAGTTTTAGATTGGCTTCTATAAAAAAAAATTTGGTGGAGAAGGAAATAGGTGAAGCAATAGTTTGGTTTTAAGGAAAAAATTTGGGTGAAAGGAAATGATGAAGTTGTAGTTCTGGGAAGAAAAGATTGGTCTAAGTGCTAGCTAGATATCATCACCATCACCACCATCATCATCATCATCAATCCCTGGCCATAACTGCCACGAGTCCTAGGATGCATAGGGCTGATTACCTGATTTCCATTGTGTATAAGTGAGCCAGTCAGGCAGCACTGGCATCGACCATGTTCGGATGGTGCTTTTTACATGCTACCGGCACAGGAGCCAGTGGGAAGGGGCGGGAGCTGGCATAGACCACGTTCGGATGGTGTTTTTATGTGCCACCGGCACAGGGAGCCAGTCAGATGGTACTGGCAACCCACGCAAGAATGGTGCTTATTGCATGCCACCAGCACGAGAGCCAGCCAGGCAGCACTGGCATCGGCCACAACTACAATTTCCATTTTTGATTGTGATTTGATTTTTTGAATAAAGTTTGAGAAAAAGAATTGTTTTAGGAATTTGAAAATTAGAAAGAATTTTAAACTTTTCATTGTTCCTGTTGATATTAACCCCACCAGGGACCCTGATTTTGTGATCATGACTGCAACACCCCCAGCGCTAGGCCTAGACACCTTCACATCGCTAGATGGGATCCCTAAAACTGCTCATTGATTGATTTCCATACTAAAGTGGAAATGAACACCGCTTCTCTCTCTGACACGTTTGACTAATTAACCTAGTAAATATTGATTACCAGCACTTAATTAGTGTAATCAAGAATGTGTAAGTTAATCCCAACAGAATTTGAATTTAGCACACCACTCTAATGTTTATAAGTTTTGTACACTTTTCAATTAATCAATCACCTGCCATGAATAATTTATTAATATTAATGGTATCTGTATTGGCTTGAGCAGCAGAACTGACCCGCATGGACTGCATGTTGAGCTTGCTTTATAAATTGTGTATGTGTACAAGCCAGTTCGTTCTTTAACCCTTCTGATATCAATCTGCCCGAGACTGCCCCAGGTTCTTTGACTCGTGGTACAATCCCCCCACCCCCACTCCATCCCCACAAAAACACTGTTTTAAAAGGGTTTACTTTGACACTAAAACCTTCCCTCATAATTTTATGCAAGAATATGTCGTTATATAAGCAAAGGTAAGACTGCATGTTTAACAAGTTTGCTTCTCAATCACATGGTTTTGGGTTCTGTCCCACCGCATGGCAGCTTGGGCAAGTGTCTTCTGTTATAACTCTGGCCTGAGCAAAGTGTTGTAAATGTATTTGGTAAATGGAAACAGAAAGAAGCCTGTTGTGTGTGTGTGTATGTGTAGATGTCTCTGGGTTTCAGTCTGTGTCCTCCTCCCTATTACTTGACAACCAGTGTTGGTTTGTTTGTATCCCCATAACTAGAGTCTGTTGAGGTATGGTTTCTATAGCTGGATGCCCTTCATAATGCCAACCGCTTAACAGAGTGTGCTGGGTGCCTTTTACGTGCCACCGGCTTGGGTGCGTTTATGCGGCACCGGCACAGGTGCTTTTTAAGTACCTCCAGCACCTGAAAGGACTGAGGAAGACAACGTTTTTACTTAGCTTGGTGTGTCTTGTCAAGTAGTTAGTTGCCTCATCTCACAGTCTCATCATTTCCTCAGTGAGGCCCAGCGAAATTAAAAGTAGAAATTAAAAAAAAAAAAATATGGAAATGAAAATATGTGAAGACAAAGAATTTTTTTATTTTTATACCAAGTGGACAGACCGACTACTTAAGCAGAATTGACTTGAAATTGGTTGAAGGAGGAAATTATGATAAGGAACTCTACAGAAAATTATATTTGGCATTTGATTTAAAAACTCTGTAATAAGGCAATTTCTTGGTTTATTTTAGTTCTCTTTTATATTATTTTTTTGAAATTTATTTTGTATTAAGACAGTAATGTTTGCTGGAATGGAAATAAATTAGATCTCAAGACTTCTGTTGACGAATGTTAAGTTCACACGAGAAAAGAAGACGGAACGGAATTTAATTTAGAATCCAAGGAAAAACATGAGAAATTTATAATACTGTATCGTGGATATCCAAGTCACCGGATATTTTGGAATGCTGTAAACTACTGAAGTGTAAACAATAGATTGAATGTGAAAACTGTTCAAATCCTCTTGGCCAATGAAACACACACACACACACACACACATATCAGCAACATGTGTGTGTATATATATATATATATATATATATATATATATATATATATATATATAT
>NC_069005.1:30974487-30977009 GCF_001194135.2 Octopus bimaculoides
CCACTAAGGTCAGCTTTGCCTTTCATCTTCTCAGGGTCGATGAAGTAAGTACCATCATTGTTTAACGTCTGTTTTCTATGCTGGCATGGGTTGGATGGTTTGACTGGGGACTGGCAAGCCAGGAGGCGAACCAGGCTCCAGTCTGATCTGGCAATGATTCTACAGCTGGATGCTCTTCCTAATGCCAACCACTCCAAGAATGTAGTGGGTGATTTTTACATGCTACTGGCACAGGAGCCAGTGGGGAGGGGCAGGGGCAGGGGCTGGCATAGACTACGTTTGGATGGTGTTTTTATGTGCCACCGGCACAGGGAGCCAGTCAGATGGTACTGGCAACCCACGCATAATATCCCGCAGCTACTGAAATTGACTAGTCATCTCCTCCTGCTGAAATTTCAGGCCTTGTAGCTTTTGTAGAAAGAATTATTGATATTTTATTTTATTCCTGGCTGTGTTTATTTTTTGATGGATTTGTGTAAATAAATTCAGGTTTCACCATATTTAGATGATGGACGGAACAACAAAGCTAACATCCCTTATGTAATCTGCTAAATTGATTAGCTGTAATAAACTACTGATTGGACAATAAAACTGCTAACACTTGCAATTGGTGATGATTATGATGACGATGTTGGTGGTGATGACAATGGTTATTGAAGTGGTGAGGAGGGGATATAATCAAGTCTCATGCTTGGAACTCATTTGAAGGAACAGAGTCGTGTGTTTGCTTTATCTGATTAACTTATGTTAATTAACTGAATGATTTAACTAATTAACAAATCAAGGATTTTGTTTGTATATCTTTTTGTCATCATATGCTGAGCAACAGTGTCTCCTAAAATTGGATTTACTAACTAAAATTAAATAGAACAGCTGCCTCTAATGCCTTTTATTAGGGAATGTGGAAGGGATAGGGGTGTGCATGTTTTCGTTTTTCCTCCCTATTTTTAATCACTTGTTAAATTGTTTTCCACTAATTAAGGCAACAATTTATGTGTGATAATAATTGTTAATGCTCTGACAAGAGGAATGGGGATGGATTTTTCTGTGAAAACCATGTTCAACTCTTTCAACACAACCCCTACTTCTTACCATACCTTGTTCTAAGGTGCCAACCATATCCCCCGAACCAAAAATTTCTTAGATCTTCTATCTATTATTTGTTTCAACTGTTGCTTTGCAGCCATGCTGGAGCACCACCTCGAAGGGACAAACCAACTCCAGTACTGTTTCGAAAGTCTGGTACTTTTCCATTAGTCTCTTTTGCTGAACCGCTTGGTTACAGGGATGTAAACAAACCAATACTAGTTGCCAAATGGTACTTGAGCATACACACACACACACACACACACATGCATGCTGGGTATCGAACTCACAACCTTAGTCGTGAGCCGAATGCTCTAACCACTTCGCCATGCAGCATCACAAATGTTTATATTACATAAACAAAATATATCTTGTATCACAAAACGCTTCCATATTTTTTTTGATTATCTTGCAAATGAAACATCTAGACTGTCTACTCTGCTCAATGAATAATAAATATAGATAGAAATAATCCAAAATAAGGTCACGAAAGGTTTGAGGGTTAAAGCAAGTTAAGAGCAGTCTACAATAATATTGTCTGCTTTGAAAGCAACATGACGTAATAGATGCCACTTGCTTGCATTCAGAACTGCACACTTGTATTCATTGCTGCATTTTCATTCATAAACTACATCTAATGCATAGATTACATCCATTTGTTATAATTTCTGCCTTTTCATGATAAAGATAAACCTCTATATTCGTTTATAATATTGATTGATTTTTGTAATTTTTTTTTTTGTTTGTGTGTGCTTATTATTGATAAATTGGTATTCAGTCGTATTCATGATTGCTGATTGCTTCTTGTTTTGTTTTTTGTTTTTGTTTTTGTTTTTTCAAATTTCTGTTTTGTTTACTTATTTTTGAGGCTAGTTTTAATTCTGTGACAAGATCAATAATAATAATTTGTTTCTAATGATATTACATACTGTTATTTTATTTATTTATTTATTCATTTTTTCATTTACTTATTTATTTTGAAATGGCTGTGTGGTTAACAAGCTCACTTTGCAACTGTGTGGTTTTGGGTTCGGTCCTACTGCACGGTACCTTGAGGCTGTGTTTTCTTCCATAGCCAGTTCTTGGCCGACTAATGCATTGTTTGTAGATTTCGTAGATGGAAACTGTGTGGAAGCCTATTGTACATGTGTTTATGTGTGTCTTTGTACTCCTCATTGTTTCACAACCAACCAGTGTGGGTTTGCATATGTTCTTGTGACTTAGCAGTTCAGCAAAGAGAACAATGAAATAAGTACCATCACACTGAAAAACAAACAAACAACTACTGAAGTTGATTTATTCAAGTAATCTCTTCAAGGCGATGCTCCAGCATGGCTGCAGTCAAAATGACTGAAACAAGTAAAAGAATAAATATATATGTGTGTATGTGTGTGTGTGTGTGTGTGTGTGTGTGTGTGTATATATATATGTGTGTG
>NC_069005.1:30978013-30980446 GCF_001194135.2 Octopus bimaculoides
TATTGATAAGGTATGATTTAATAATGAATGTTTGGTTGGGTGTTTAAGTTAATAGACTTCTTCTCTCTGCTGCTTTTATGAGTCTTCTGTCTTGGGAATTAACACTCATGTTCTTCAGGAAGACACATAAACAAAGATTCTAAGGAACAGATTTATAAATAATAATAATGATAATAATAATAATAATAATAATAATAATGATAATAATGGTTTCAAATTTTGGTGCAGGGCTTACACACACACACACACACACTTTCTTGCCTTCAGCACACTTATACACACATGATGGGTTTCTTTTAGTTTCCGTCTACCACATCCACTGACAAGGCTTTGGCGGTCCTGGCAATGTAGTAGAAATGAATTTTCCCAATTTGCTGCACACTGGGACTGAATCCAACACCTCATGATTGGGAAGGAAGCTTAGATGTGAATATTCATATATTTTATCATCTGCGAAGATGAGGTCAATACTCTGAAAAATTAAGATTGTAAATAAGAGACCTTACTCTTAAGATAACACTCCTTAGTAGTAGTAGTAGTAATTGTAGTAGTAGTAATTGTAGTAGTAGTAGTTTAGTGATTTGCTCCTTGTTTGTATGTATGTACATATGTACGTAAGTACGTTTGTATGTATATGGATGTAAGTAAGTATGTATGTATGTTTGTATATCCTGTTGTGTTCTGCATACCTTTTCTTATGTTGTCCCAAATAATCTTTTAAGATTAAAGGATCGGTTTTATTGAAATAACTTCCCTGAGTTTAAGGGGGGAAAAAAAAAGATACTGTCTTTTATCCTTCTAAAGTTAATGAAATGAGTGCAGGGGCTGATGTAGTCAACTTTATTTGGAAGGGCAGTGCCCCAATATTCTACTTAATCAGAGAGTTGTGTTCTAATTCTGCCTTAGCTTTTATCTTTTACTTATTTCAGGCACTGGTCTTCGACCATGCTGAGGCCTTCACGTTGACAAGTTCAATCAAACAAATCGACTCCAGTCCTTTTTCTATTCTAAAGTCTGGTACTTATTCTATCGGACGCTTTTGCCGAACTATTAAGTTACAGGGATGTGAACAAACCAACATTTGTCAAGTGGCAGTGGTGGGAGCAAATACAAAGTCACACACACACAAAGCTTTTCCACAGTTTCCGTCTACCAAATTCACTCACAATGCATTGATTGGCCTGGGGTTGTTTTATAAGACTCTTTGTGCAGTGGGATTGAACCCGAAACCACATGCTTGTAAAGCAAGCTTCTTAACCACACAGCCATGCTATATTGCTTAATGTTTGTTTATTTATTTTTTCTGAACTTTACCCTTAAGTTTGAAAGTCAGTGCTTCGTTTCACATTGTTCCTCTGTGTTCAGCTGAAAATGAGTAGCAGCCTTGTGATGGTACTCCTTTTCAGCTGAGTATGATGTACTCGTATTCAATCCTGTCTCCCTCCAGCTATCATGTCCTGATAGATCAAGAATGGGAGGACTAAGAGAATCTATGCCTACATGTGACTATACTCAGGCCCCTAAAACAATTAACAAAACCATGATACATGTTACCAGGCTATACATGATTGGGAGTGACAACTCTGGTATGGTTACATAGAAGAGAAAGTGAAAATATACCATAAGCCTTTTGAGCCATCATTGAAGATTTTGCTCTTCATAAAGTGTGTCAAGGAAGTTGATTTGGTGGATCACAGCCCTCTAGACCAGCAGTCTGCAAGTTTTTTTTGCATCACAGACTGGTTTCATGCAACAGTTTTTCCATGGAAAGGAGATCACATTCACGACAAAATATGAAGTGTAGAATATATAATTTAATTATTACATATATAATCCTTTCCACTATAGGCACAAAGCACATGGTAGTTTTTCAGGGGCCATGAAAGAATTGTACTTTAGACTGGTAAAGTTTACATGTTATAAATTGGTTATCCGTCCACAATACACAGTTTTTTAACAATTAATTTTATACAATTCCTAAGAATATTTAATTACAAAAATACAACAGGAATTTTTAAACAACAAATGGTTATGGGGTTCACCTAAAATAGGAATCGAAGGGGTCCAGGGGCAAAAAATGGTTGAGAACCCCTGCTCTAGACCATTTTCTACGTCTGGGAATATATCAGATGTGAGATGATAGTGAATTATAGTGGCTCAATTGAAATTTATATTTTTGTGTCTGGCAGACGGCTTTACTACTCATTTATCAATATTGCTGTTTCCATGTGTGTATGGCAAGTAGGCATCAAGTACATACACAGTACATAATACATATATTTGTGTGTGTGTGTGTGTGTGTGTGTGTGTGTGTGTCTGGTCTTAGTATTTGTAGCTTAGAGACGTGTTTATTAAAAGATTACCGAAATGTACTTTTATATGTCAGCTTCAGCTGACCAGCGATGGATTAAGTAAAATAAACCTGTGTTTATT
>NC_069005.1:30980456-30986272 GCF_001194135.2 Octopus bimaculoides
TTTTTTTTTTTTTTTTTTTTTTTTTTTTGCTATTGCCAGACTTACTGTAAATGCAAATGGTAAAACTGCATGAGAGGGTCCAGCAAAAGTGCCACCTTCTTCCAGTGGTTGGCGTTAGGAAGGGCATCCAGCTGTAGAAACTCTGCCAAATTAGACTGGAGCCTGGTGTTGCCATCCGGTTTCACCAGTCCTCAGTCAAATCGTCCAACCCATGCTAGCATGGAAAGCGGACGTTAAACGATGATGATGATGATGATGATGATATATATATATATTGTTTCAGTCTTTGGACTGTGGCCATCCTGGGGCACTGTCTTGAAAAGTTTAGTCAAAAGTATCAATCTCAGTACTTTTGTTTTGAAAGTCTGGTACTTAGTCTACCAGTATCTATTAGCTGAACTGTTAAGTTACAGGGATGTATACAAACCAATTAGTTGTCAGGCAGTGGTGGGGGACTAACACACACACACACATGTGGGTGCAGGTGTAGCTGTGTGGCAGGAAGTTTGCTTCTCAATTATATGGTTTTGGGTTCAGTCCTATTGCATGGCACCTTGGGTGTCTTCTATAGTCCCAGCTCAATCGGTCTTGCGAGTGGAAACTGAAAGAAGCTTGTTGTGTGTGTGTGTGTGTGTGTGTATGTAGCTGTATGTGTTTGTCCTCTCCATCACCACTTGATGACTGGTGTTGATGTGTTTATGTCTCCTATAACTTAGTGGTTCAGCAAAAGAGACCAATGGAATAAGTACAAGGCTTTGAAACAGAAGTCCTGAGGACAATTTGTTTGACTGAAAACCCTTCATGAAAGCATCCACATAAGATGTAGAGAGTCTCTCAGAAATAATAATGCAGTGTTCTCTATTTTAATAAGACATCCACATTAATTTGGATTTGAAGATTACCTTTTGGTCGTAATACTGCTTTCATCACTGATAATTAATATATATAAAACATATGTACATGATGGGCTTCCATGCAGTTTCTGTCTATCAAATTCGCTCACAACTTGAAACTGCATTGTTGCAAAGCAAGTTTGTTCACCAGACAGCTATGCCTGTGCCCATGTTATGGTAACTATTTAGAAATAATAATTCTGAATCGTAGGCTCTGCTGGCTATCTTGCAGATGGTTGAACATAAAGATGGTTGTGTGATATGAGAGACCGAGAGAACTGGATAATTTTTCCCCCTCCGGCTAACATCCTCTGGTTTTCAGCCAGTGGTTGACCATGCCAACACAATAGCTTCCTGACACAACATTGTCTCTTGTATTCTTTTCGCTTCTAACAAGTCTTCTTCATTTCAATCTTTCTGAAAGATCTTCAGACATTGCAATAAAAGACGGAGGCAAAATATAAGGAATTTCTAATGCAGATCTCCCCCACCCCCTCCTCCCCTCCTTCTCTCTTTCTCTCTCTGTCTTTTGCTTCCAGGAATATTGACACATATTTCTGTTGTTTAATGTATTTTTAATATGTCATATAGCTCCAGCTATCTGTTTTATTGACATTCCAAGGAAGAGAGAGAGAGAAAGAGAATATTCAAAATGGTTTTTAATCAGATTTATTCTTCCCTCTCCGTCCTCCTTCTCTTCCTCCTCCTCTTTAAATACCAGCATATAATTGATCCAGTTGCCAGCTAGAAAATTCAATATTTTCTCTCTTACTCGTCTTTCTCTCTTTTCTCTACATTTGATACAAAGTAAAAGGTTCATTTTAAACATCTTCTGCCATTTGTGTGTGTGTGTATATATATATATATATATATATATATATATATATATATATCTCAGTGTCTGAGTATGTATGCACACACAAAATATATATACGCACATATACACACACACATTCTTATATATATATATCTCAGTGTCTGAGTATGTATGCACACACAAAATATATATACGCACATATACACACACACATTCTTATACACGCATAAGCATATGAATACATATCATACACATAATACATATGTATACACGATACATGTAGGCATATATATATATATACGTGTTCACATATACATATGTATACACACTTTTTCTCTTTTACTTCATGATTCTATGAACCTCCCATAACCAAGAGATAGATCCACTTATTGGTTTTGCTCAACAAATAATCTTTTTTTTTCTCTTCCTCTTCCCCTTTCCTCTTAAAGTGGCTCAGATTGAAATATGTCACTTCATTTAATTATTTATATTCGTTTAAATATCTGTTGCTTTTAACTTAATTAATTGTTTAGATTCACTTACTAATTAAAACCATTGAGAACAAACAACTTACTTCTGAACGGTTAAAAAAATATAATGCCACACTGGATTTTTTTGTTTATTTTCTTTTGGTAAATTGTTTTTTTTTATATCTCTAATAATAATAATAATAATGATATAAAGTGACATATGCTTTGCAACCATGTGAGTTTGGGTTCAGTTCTGCATAGCAACTTGGGCAAATGTCTTCTACAATAATTCCAAGCTGACCAACATTGTGTAAGTGAATTTGGTAGATGAAAACTGTGGAAATCAATCATATGTGTGTGTTTGTGTCTTGTTTGTTCTGCTTCCATCATTTGTCAACTGGTGTTGGTTTGTTTCTGTTCCTGTAACTTAGCAGAGTTTAGCAATGGTGGCCAATAGAATAAACACCGAACTTTAAAAAATAGGTATTTGGAGGCAATTTGTTCAACTAAAATCATTTCAAGGTGGTGCTCCAGCATGGTGCAGTCCAATGACTGAAACAAGTTAAAGATTAAAGATATCTAGCCCTAATCATAAATGCAAAGCAACAGAGAAACCTCCTATAAAATGCAGCAAAGGACCATTAGGAGAATCTGTAGTGAAAATCCCCTATAAACCGTAGCAAATGAACGTCACA
Organism: Octopus bimaculoides; assembly: GCF_001194135.2. NCBI lineage: Eukaryota > Metazoa > Mollusca > Cephalopoda > Octopoda > Octopodidae > Octopus > Octopus bimaculoides. The sequence goes on from NC_069005.1 coordinate 30,983,332, forward strand.
AAAACGGGGTCTTCATCTCCATCTTTACATATTCTCACAGCAGTCAGTCGTTAAAGAATATTATTTTCTATCTTTTTTTGAAGTTTGTCTTTATAGATTTCGGTGCAAGTAACGCAAGTATGGTTATGTGTTTATTGATTGCTGGTTTATCGAGGAATTTCTTCAGCATGATATCTGATTGTCTTGGAATATCAAGAATCTCGCGGAAGGCAAATTGACTTTCATTTGTTCAAGTCTTCACACACTGTTCCAGGCCTGTCAACAGATAATCATAATACAGTATTTGATATTTTGATCTGCATTTAAGAGGACATGAAACTGCAAGAAGACAAATTTACCATTAAATTGTCTTTTAGTGAGGGAAAGGAATTTAGTACAGAAAAAAAAAAAGGTAAAAAAAAAAAGAAAAAGAAAACCAAGTTAAATTTATTACTTTTTACTTATTTATTTATTTAGCTTTCTAAAACATTTCTTGTTGCAGAAGAATTTTTATAAATCTCTCCCTCTCATCTTAACTTTTGATGTTCACATTTTATTATCCAGAACTCTTAGAAGTAACATTCTTCCATATATATTTATACATTGCAACTGGGATTCTTTGCTATATTATGGTTCTATTGATTTGGCAGTTTATTTTTAATTTACTGACTTCCTTCCCATATAGACATGAAATAGTTATTACTAAAATGTCTATAATAGTATCGTTATTGTTTAACCCCAACTAAGTCTTCCCCGATCAACCAAACCTATGATTTTAACCTTTGTGTTACTATATTTCTATTAAAATACTCCACTTTTGTTGTGATTTTGAAGGTGATTTGACTCTTATATTTAGCAGGTTGAATGACTGTGTTGAGACCCTCCCCTGCTGTCCCCCACATCTTTGGGATTCTGTTGAGTATATTTACCATTGGAATCATTATAATCAAATGCTTCTTTGATGATGTATCTGGACATTGAATTTCAGTGTTCGTTATTTTGGGCCCTTGTGACTAATAAAAAAAATTTAAAAAATTGAATTGTTATTAGGATGACTAGCTGGCAGAATCTGTAGCACTTTGGACCAAACACTTAGCAGCATTTCATCCAGCTCTTTAGACTTCAAGCTCGAATTCTGATACGGTTGGCATTGCTTTTCGTCCTTTTGGGATGATCGATAAAATAAATACCAGCAGAAGACTGGGGTTGATGTAATTGACTAACCCCTCCCCCCAGTTGCTGGCATACACATTACACACGTGTGCATGCACACACACATTAAACACTCACACACACATTACGCACACACATACATACACACACACATGCATATATTATTCTGACATGGTAATTTAATTTTTTTTGGAGGATGGAAATAAAACTTTTGGAAACTGTAGGATTGAGTTTTTTTTAGAGCATCCTTATTACATGCGCTGTTAGACATTAAAAAAAACCCTAATCTTTCCTAATCTCTTCAAAATACTATTTATGCTTTTAATGGATTTTAAATTGAATTTTTTTCCAAATAAATTTCAAACAAATTTTTGTTTACTGCCTCAATGGTTTAGATATTGGCTATTGATTTTAAAAAATAAGCTGTTGTATAGATTCGTGTTGAGTATGAGAAGGAGTCAGTCGACTTGAATGTTTAGGATTATAAAGAGATTTTAAACAACAGTGTCTTTAGCAGTTTATATCTTTAAATACATCTTCAAAACGGAACCATAATTCCACAGCTTTTGGTATTTTGTTGGAAACATTATAGCTTTCGACTTTATTTGGTAAAATATACCAGATAACAAAAATGAAACATTCTTTAATTAAAACTGATTTAAGATAATGTCTACGTTTTTATCATCACTGTCATCATTGTTTTACATCCATTTTCCATGCTGGCATGGGTTGGACAGGTCTTTATAGTCCGTCAGTTATAATTGAGGATTATGATGTATGTAGTCATTGAACCTGTTAGTAAAAGCAATCTAGTCTGTTAATCTAGCATTTGGTTGCCTCAAGGAAAAAAAACGGGACTAAATTTGCTCTCAAGGCTTTGGTTGGTCTGGGGCTATAGTAGAAGACATTTGACCAAGGTGCCACACAGTGGGACTGAACCTGAAACCATGAGATTGCAAAGCAAACCTAACCACGCAGCCAGGTCTGTGCTTGTGGAAGGAAGCATCACACTTAGTGGAGCTTATTCCCAATTCTCAAGACCTTACGTCAGTTGAGAGACATCTCTCTCACTCCTTTTCTCTATGTCTAGACAAAGTTGCAACTTCTTATTTTTTCTTGCCTCTGGGAAGATTTCAGGACAGCCTTAGAAGCATAACGAACACTTGTCTGTGAGTGCTGTCACAATTTACACTGACAGAATCTGTCTTCTTGTGGTACCTTAAACCATTCAGAGTTAAGTATCACATGAAGAGACGGTCTAGTTTCTTTTCTGTATGCCGGTGGGAAAAATGATTTTCTTTATGACCTTTTGTCTTTCTTATATTTTGTTTTCTTTTGTTTTTGCAAAAGTCATTAAAAGTTCCCAGACATGAATTTTTCATGATCTTTGAGAAAATTTACCAGTTTTAAAGACGATGGCATCTGTTTGGTAAAACTTGTTGATATTGGAGAGATTCAAAAATAAAAAAGCTTTTACTTGTGCGTGTGTGTAAATTATTTTAATTATTATAATGGTGAACTGAAGTAAGCAAAAGTAAATAATAGTGTCTTACAGCTGTTTCTGCGATATCCCAGATAATGGATCAATGTGTTGATCCACATTTCCATATATATATATATATATATATATATCGTCATCATCATCATCATCATCGTTTAACGTCCGCTTTCCATGCTAGCATGGGTTGGACGATTTGACTGAGGACTGGTGAAACCGGATGGCAACACCAGGCTCCAATCTAATTTGGCAGAGTTTCTACAGCTGGATGCCCTTCCTAACGCCAACCAC
>NC_069005.1:30989958-30997181 GCF_001194135.2 Octopus bimaculoides
CACACACACACACATTATGGGCTTCTTCCAGTTTCCATCTACCAAATCCACTCAATCCACTGGCTCTAGATGAATCAGAGGATCATGTTTTGCTCAGATATTCCATTTTTGTCTGAGTTTCTAAGGCTAGATGCTCTTTCTAACTTCAGCAATTTTTTAGATTGTACTGAGGGCATTTTGCTTCAGTGCAAGATGTACAACACTATCAGGTCCGCTTGTTCCCATTCATTTGCCAACCACTTTACAGAGTGTGCTGGGTGCAGTTTATTATGGCCCTAGCACTTGAGAGGTTGTTGTGTGTGTAAACAAGACTGTTGGGTCCTCTTATCTCCATTCATTTGCCAACCGCTGTACAGAGTGTACTGGGTGCAGTTTATTATTATGACACCAGCTTTAGTGACGTTATCTTCTACCCTTTAAGACATAGTTTTCACTACACTTACAGCAGTGTGTCTGTTTATTCAAAGCAGCCTGATGAAATGGGCGAATAGCAGAGAGAGAGAGAGAGAGTAGAATGGCAGAAGATAGCTCAGGACGAGTAAGTGAAGAGAGCAAAAGTACGTTGGTTGAAAGTGATAGGGATGGTTCATTATTCATTATCCCTACACATTCGGAGGTACCTTATCTTTTTTTGCTGTTCATAAAATATTGATGTAGTTCACAATTTATGTTGAACCTGCTCTTTTATCATTTTTAATCTACAATGATATAAGCAGACGTGCAGCCTCTCTTTTAGACTTATCTCGTTTTATTCATTTATTTGTATATTGAAAGTAGTTCAGCTTAAAAACTAGGATGTGAAATGCATCTTTTGTTGCTATTGATGCGTGTGTGTGTGTATGTGTGTGTGGGTGTTGCAGCACATGCTTATGTTGGTATGGGTTCCAAGTGGGGGTTCTGCAGGGTAACTAATAAGGAGTAGGTGTTTGTTGTTGGTGATATTTAAGAACTCCTTTCTTGATAATCTGTGTCAGCAGATTTTGTTTCTCTCTTTTTCTTTTTCCTTTTGCAAGATCTGCTGCAGTTTGAATTAAGAATTTTTTTCTCTAGAGAGAAAAAGGAAGAATTCATTTCCTCCTCCTCCTCCTCCTCCTTCTTCTTCTTCTTCTTTTTCTTCTTCTTCTTCTTCCTCTTCTTCTTCTTATTATTAAGGTGGTGAGCTGTCAGAATCATTAGCATGCCAGGCAAAATGCTTAGCAGTATTTTGTCTGTCTTTCCGCTCTGAGTTCTAATTCTGCTGGGGTCGACTTTGCCTTTCATCCTTTCAGGGTCAATAAACTAAGTACCTGTGAAACACTGGGGTCGATGTAATCAACTTTCCCCTCCCCCAAAATTTCAGGCCTTGTGCTTTTAGTAGAAAGGATTATCATCATTATTATTATTATTATTATTATTATTATTAAGGCGTTGAGCTGGCTGAATCATTAGCACGCCAAGCAAGACGCTTAGCGGCATTACATCCGTCTTTATGTTCAAATTCTGTCGAGGTCGACTTTAACTTTTATCCGTTCGGAGCCGGTAAAGTGAATACCAGTTGAACACTGGGGTCGAGTTAATCGACTTAGCCCCATCCCCCAACCCTGCTGGCCTTATACCAAAATTTGAAACCATTTTTTTTCATTATGTTAGTCTTGTTTACATGCAAAGTTCTCCCAACAACACTCACGCACACACATACACATTATTTGTTTTGACCTGTGCTGTCCATACTGTTTTTCTTTACATAATCCCTTGTAGTTAATAAAGAAATTATTATTATTATTATTATTATTATTATTATTATTATTGTTATTATTATTATTATTGGAGGCAATGACCAAGACCTTTGGCCTTACGGAGGAAATGACCAATTCCTTTGGCATTATGTCGTGCTTGAGAAGAAGGCCCATCAAGCTTAGCAAGATCGCAGTCATGGCAGATACTGGTGTCACGCAAATGGAGCGGTGTCACGCAGTGGGATCGATTCTGAAACTATGTGGTTGCAAAACCAGCTTCTTAACCGCTGTAACCTGAGGGAAATCTGGTGCCTGTTTCCAGCAGGTTGAGCAGTTGCATAGAGTATCCTTCGTTGGGGTCAGGCAGTGCATCGAAAATACAGCAGTGAACTGTATTTCACTAGAGCTCTTGTTCCGGTTGGCTAAACTTGGCCCTAGAGAATTAAATAGCTTTACCAGAGATGCAGTACCATGGTTGTGGTTGGATGTGAATTGTTAGTTCTTTATGGACAAGAACCATCTTTGTCATGGCTAGCAGCAATTCTCTGGTGATACACTTTTGCAATTACAGACCACTTACTGTAAGTTGTTTTAAAGTCAACAAAAGCAATTATTTATTTTGGCAAGACACCATTTATATATCTAGTCCAACCCATGTCATGCAATATGGGTGTTAAATGATAATGGTGATACATGTATGTGTGTGTGTGTATATATGTAGATATTGGAAGAGATGAATGCTTAAGAATTTGCTTTGCAAGTCATGTGCTTTCAGCTTCAGTCGTATTGCACAGTACCTTAGGCAAGTGACTTCTGCTATAGCCTCAGGCCAGCCAGTTCCTTGTGAGCAAATTTGATACACCCAAACCATACAAAGCTCCTATGTTTTTTTTGTGTGTGTATGTGTGTGAATATTTACGTTCTACTCTAGCATGAAAAATGAACAAGCTTTAGATATTAATATCTTGTTATTTCCTATCAGCAAACCGTTTGCTAGCTCTGTGTTTTTAAAGACAAGTATGGTGAAAGCTCTCTTATTTGAAAAACAGGTTAGGGTTAACAACGCAAAGGGCTTCCAGATGTAAAAACAGTGCTTCATCAATATGTATTCATATAACCCATGCTAGCATGGTAAAACAGATGTAAAAAGGCATATCTTTTGGCTCTTTATGTTCATGGTTCAAATCCCACCAGGGTTGACTTTGCCTTTCATTCTTGCAGGGTTGATAAAATGAAGTACTGGTCAAGTTCTGTGATTGATGTAATTGACTCTCTCATCCTGAGATTGCTGGCCTTGTGCCTACAATACAAAGAATTATTGTTTTTGTAGTTATTATTTTTATCATCATCATTATTATTATTATTCTTTTTTTTCTTCCAGACATTGGTTGGATCTTAGTATGGTTACAAGCAGCAAGTTTTAGATACCTATTAAAACACCAAGGTAAGAACTGAACTACTTATCCATTCCATTATTTATCCCCGACTCGGTACTTACCGCTTTTCTCTAATTCTGAATTAGAATTATTGAGAAGCAGCGACGCTACACAACAATTCAAAATGCTGTAAATAACGAAATTCCTTGTAGGAAAATAATAATGAATGGAATTTGAGCTCTGCTATTTAAGTATAACCAGCTGCCTTTCATGGCTTGCTAATGTGTCCCATGCTTCTGCTAATTGTTTCAGGTGCCTGTGTGGCCGCAAACAGACATGGGTCACCCTCTTGTGTGCACACCCCTACTCTCCCATAACTCCAGGAGTTCATTGAAGATGTGATAGCTCGAAGGCTGGTACCTGAGTTTCTGTTGAGCAGATGAGAGTAGCATGTAAGCTTGTGCTTTGTTTGCTATGTCTAGTCAAGGAATTGAACTCACAGCCTTGTCATAGTGAGCTGAACACTCCCTTAACCTAGCGGTTCTCAGCAAAGACACACACACATGTGACATATAAAGTGAAGCTGTGTGGAAGGAAGTTTGCTTCCAACCCACATGATTCCAAGTTCAGTGCCACTGCGTAGCACCTTGAGCAAATGTCTTCTATTATAGCCTCAGGAAATCTAAGGTAAGGGCATTAAGCTTTTGGAAGAAAGCAAGCGAATACATGTGACAACACAGACAAAAAAATGAGAAAACAGAGAAAATGTTACATGATCTCAAATACAAACAAGAATAACATCAGGTGTTAAAAAAACAAAGCACTCCATCTGGTGAGAGATAAATACTATTTAACAGACGCAATACATGTTTTTATGTGCTACTAATAGTTACACGTGTTGAGAAATATCTCAAACATATCAGGTACAATGTCATATGATGTGCTTCATTCAGTTTCCATCAACCAGATCCACTCACAAGGCTTTAATTGGCCTGAAGCTCTAGTAGAAGATACTTGTCCAAGGTTCTATGCAGTAGAACTGAACCTGGAATCATGTGGTTGGAAAGCAGACTTCTTACCACATAGCCAATGTCATTTGTTCTTCTACAAAATAGTGAGGTCTGATTTCGTGGGAAGATGTGGCTGCTATTTTTAGCAATGTGTTCAACCACATAGCAGCTCTTTTATTTGCTTAAGTACACTTCAAGTGAAGCTAAAATTTTAAAAGTCTTTTCTTTATTACATATTTATTTGTATTTATTTATTTTGAGATTTATTTAATGTTTGATTCCACAGATCTTGTTAAATATCTAAAACGTTACGGAAAATGCCTTCTTTTACAAATTGTTTTCTCAACTCCAATTTTTCTCATTTATATGCATAGTTTTGAAAATCCAGATTTTGTTCTGTTGACCTGTTGCCGTTTTCATATTCCGAAATATTTTGAGAAATTTTAAAAAAACAAAACAAGGAACCCCCCCCCCCCAAAAGAAAAACAAAATCAAAACACAAACAAAACTCAAACTAAACAAGCTTTATTATCATTTGTTAACATCGCCTTCATCTTTATCACCACTACCCCCCCACCTTCGTCATCGTCATCATCATTAACTACCACAGCTTTATAACAGCTATTTGAAATTTTCCATTTGTTATATTGCTGTATAACTTTGTAGATTTTGAACTTTAAAAGAAAATGAATAAATAAATATAAATAAAACTGTAACAACAAGAGAAAATGTTTGATTCTTTATTGAATAGCAGAATTTTGTTTGTTTAAAACGAAGAAATGAAGAAACAAATGTAGAAGAAAACACACAAACTTTGCTGTTTTGTTTGTATTCTTATTCTTCTTTGCAGGATAATAAAGCTGTTTGATTAAACTTCTTTCTTCTTAGATATAATGCAGAATCTCGTTGGCTTTTTTTTTCTTCTTCCATATTCTTTCTCTTCTTCTCCATGTTTCTAAAGTCTTTCATTTATTCCTAACTTCTTTGTATATTTTGGAAAATTTCCGTTTGTGCAAGCTTTTGTAATTTGTATTGCAATTTGTGATATTATGTCTGTCCATACCAGCCAGTCTGTAATGTTGCAATGCGAGTCAGTTTCAGTCTGTAACACTCTGAGTCCATGGTGGGTACGAGTCTAGGCCAATATGCTTGGGTATGTAGGAGTTCATGGCAGTTTGCTATGGTAAAGTTATGACATGGGTTCATTGAAATTTGTAATTCTCTGGGACAAAAAACAACTTATAATGCTGGATATGAGTCTGTATCAGCAATTTGTAATGCTATGCATGTACGAGTCTAGCTATCCATCTGGTCAGGCAACATTTTTGGGCTCATGTAACTCTTCAGCACCAGATGTTTTGATCTTCCTCACCTTGATATCCAGTATCTTCCATAAGTTGATCCATATTTGCTTTTCTTGGTCTGCTGATATCTGAATCTCCACCCCTCTTCATGTCATCAGGAAGGGTGGGTTTCCATATAATTCTGTGTCCAGGGTTTCTGTGCTTTTCCAGTCCTTACTCGGACATTTTGTAACTTATAATGATGCAAGTCTAAGGCAATTAGTAATGCTATTTATATGTCTACAACAATTTCTATTATGAATCCATGACAAAATATTCTGCTATGTATGACTCCATAGTAATTTGTAATTCTGTGTTTATTTGTTTGGTTATTTACAAAGCTATGGGTCTGTAGCAAATTCTAAAACCATGTGTGAGTCTCTTGTAATCTATAACACCAAGAGAATCAAAGGGAATTTTGTAATGGAATACATGAGTCCATGGTAATCTTGGTCTTTCATAGTTTCCTGTCTTTTGTTTATCTTCACATAACCGAAAAGAAAGATCCTGATATCAAAATAGTAAAATATAATAATAATAATAATCTGTTAGTGCCATCCTCTGGTCTATTATCTCCCAGAAGATTATATTTTGTGTTATCTAATGTTTGCTGTTGCCAATTGTCATTGATTTCCTGTTTACCAATAATGGAATGTGACTTTCACTTGGAAGAATTTCTTATTTTCTTCTTTTTGTTTTTTAGTGGTTTCGTTTGTTTGTTTGATTGGTTTCTATAAGTAACTTGTTGATTTGGAATCCTTCGAAAAATATGATTCGAGTTTGTTGAATATATATTTTATTGGAAGAAGAAACAAACTCCTGAGAATATTCTTGTGCTCTGTTAGAGTTTTCTTGTCTTTTAAAAGTTCATTGAATTTTGCTGCAGTAGTGGTGTTGGCAGCGCAGAGAGAGAGAGCGAGAGAGAGATAAATCTTCGTTTGCCTCATGTTATTAAATATATTGGGTTTTTAATATCGATTGAGTTTGCTTTAAAAGGACAAGTTTATCACTCTAAATAAACCTTGTTTGAACAAATAAACAAGTTTGTTGTTGTTAATTATTTGTTTCTGGTAATATTCACCGAAAACATGTCATTGTTGATAATAATTCAAGTCCATTGATTATTGTTGATCTTGATCTGGGAATTTTAGTTTTACAGTTTTATTTATTAGAATAGATTATCTAAAGAATTGTCAGATGTTTCGGTTCTACCACTGTGCCTTCCTTTCTTTCACGGTTATATGTTGGCATCGATTTGGATTGAAGTTATACAATATGGGTAGTCTTTTTTACATTGATATAGGGGGCCACCGCTTGTCAATGTGTACCATGTATTTGCAGATGTAGGTGCAGGCTTGGGTGTATGGTTAAGAAGTTTGCTGCCCAACCATGTGGTCTTGGGTTCAGTCCCACTGCACAATGCCTTGCTTAAGTGTTTCCTACTACAGCCCTGGGACCACCAGCGCCTTGTGAGATACATTAGACAGATACAGTGCTGGCTTGATTGGGAACTGATATCCAATTGATTGTTTGTGCAAGACATGTCAAATGAGGAAAGATGTAAACCATTTTGACATTTAACATAGGGAAGGGGCTGTATGGACTCACATGATTTTGTTTTGTAAAATTTTAGCTCATTTTTTTCAAACTATTAATTTTAAATTTATTATTTAAAAAAAAAAATAACTTTCATATTTAAAATTAAGAGGAAACGATAGTTAGCTGGGAGGAAATGATAGGGAAGAGGAAAGGGATTAATTACAGAGGTCATTCAGAAAA
>NC_069005.1:30997658-30998835 GCF_001194135.2 Octopus bimaculoides
GTGCACCAAGTGAAATAAATAATAAATAAATGCACCCTTTTAAAGCCTAGCCAGGCTCATGGGCCCGGTTTCCCGGTTTCAATGGCGTATATGTTCCCCTGCTGGACAGGACGCCAGTCCATCGCAGCGTTACTCGTTTTTGCCAGCTGAGTGGACTGGAGCAACGTGAAATGAAGTGTTTTGCTCAAGAACACAACGTGTTGCCTGGTCCAGAAATCGAAACCACAATCTTACGATCATGATGCTAACACCCTAACCACTAAGCCACGTGCCTCCACACACCAAGTGAAAACTGTTGTTAACAGCTTGCATGTTTGTTACTCGAGACACCGTTTGTCATACAAGACATTTTACGATCCAAATATTGTTTGTAAACTGATTTATTTGTGATGAGAGGGGTTTGTAAACTGAGGTTCTTCCGTATATGAAAAGACAGTAAATAAATTCTATTATGATAGAATTTGAGCTCCTTTGAGAAGCTTCAACTTTTGACTCTCTTCTACTCTGTTATCATAAGAAAAAAAAAAAGAACTTGGCCAGGCATCCTGACTTAACTGACACAAATGCATTAAGTTGAACTTCAACAGATTTTATTTCCTTCTGAAGTTTTTCTTTAGTTGATAATGTGAATCTGATATGACAACTTGTTTTCTAACTTCAGTTTAAATTCTAATAGTTTATTCAAGTTTGCACTCATCAGTCTCGTCTATTTACCATCTGTCAGGGCAGCTGAATTTAAAAGATGATAAATGCATCATATTTTGTTGCTGTTGATGGCTTGAAACTTTTCTACCTCTCTTTCTCATCTCTGAACACTCCAGCTCTCTATGAAATATAAAATGATTTTTTTTTTTTTTTTTTGATATCTCTTATGTAAAATTGGATTTTAAAACCAAGATAAAAAAACAATGATAAAAAACAATAGTGTGTGGTCCTTACGTTCATATCTCTTTTTATCTGTTTGAGATACATGCACCTCTCAATACATTTTAACTTACACATCTATCTTTTGTTTGTTGGAACATGTTGCATCATGTTGGTGGGTTTTTTTTCTTTTTCTTCTTCTTTTATATCAAATACTTTTTGATGCATTGCACAGTGACTGATTCTCAGCAAGCTACAAGTTTTGGTTTTGCAGTTGATGAGACATTTGGGAACTATTACTATCTCTACTTAT
>NC_069005.1:30999165-31006817 GCF_001194135.2 Octopus bimaculoides
TATATATATACACACACACACACATATTGTTTGACTGAAACCCTACAAGGTGGTGCTCCAGCATGGCCATAGTCAAATTACTGGAACAAATAAAAAGAAAAAGAATACACACACACACACACACATATATATATATTCCTTTCAATGAATCAAATGTGTCTTTCGATTCATTGGAAAGAAAGAAAAATGGCTATCGGAGCAATTACATTGTAAGCGAAGTGTCTTGATGGCCATTTAAAGCACATATTCTGTTGTTAGACTGAGTTTCATTTAAATGTTTCTGCAGCATTGTCAAAATCTATAACCTAGTTTCTGACTTCAAACTGATGTACTGTGGAATTGTGTTAGTGAGCAGGTGGTAGATGTAGGTTTGAATCATTTTGACACTCTATAGTCTATACAAATACTATTGAAATAGAGAACATATATATATATATGTGTGTGTGTGTGTGTGTGTTGAGGACTTATATGACGGTTCCACGGATATAACTATTTCAGATTCAATACTTAATCCTTCTCAGATCAAGTCACCTAACCTGGCACATACAACTCTGATATTATTATTATTATTATTATTAAGTTGGTGAGCTGGCTGAATCGTTAGCACGCTGGGCGAAATGCTTAGTAGTATTTCGTTCAAATTCCGCTGAGGTTGACTTTGCCTTTCATCCTTTTGGGGGTCGATAAATTAAGTACCAGTGAAACACTGGAGTTGATGTCATCAACTATTCCCAAGGTGCTGTGCGATGGGACTGAACCCCAAACCACATGGTTGCAAAGCAAGCTTCATAACTACACAGCCATACTTAGTTCTCAGCCCTGGAAGCACAAAATGCTTAAGCTATCTCTGTAAAATTTGAGCTCAGTGAAACTGCGTCAACTAAACATCATAGATCATTCTGTCCAGTACTTGACCAATTCTCATACCAATCTACTAACCCTTCGCATTATCTCACTCGACTGACAATCCATTCAATGACTCACCCACACCAACTCCCCCTCAACACCAGCATGTGACACCAAAGTATTTCAGGCAAATCTATGACAATATGTTCATTCATCTGATTGTCATTGGCCGTACACTTTACCATTTTTATTGATAATGAAAATGAAACGCCAGCTACACTGATATCCTTTTAGAACTATGACAAAGCGTGTGTGTTTGTGAGTGGTTAGGGTTAGAGTTGTGATTATATTTTTTTAAGCTATAACTTGACACCTAAATCATTTCTGCTCTGCACTACTTTATTTGATAGCTATAATCACTAATTGCTATTAAATTGTGAGGTCAAGGACAGTGTTATATAAAACGGCTTGCTGATTTAATCTATTCTGTCTTTCGCCGCTGTTATTAATCATTTGTTACCAAATGCAAGGCTTGTATTTTGTTTTATTTTATTTCATTTTACTCTGCAGCTTACGTAAACTTTATTTTAAAAACTGTAGATTTTTTAAATCTGATTGTTTTAATTCCAATATCTATTACATAATGTTGTTGTTGTTGGCACTCCGTCGCTTACGACGTCGATGGTTCCAGTTGATCCGATCAACGGAACAGCCTGCTGGTGAAATTAACGTGCAAGTGGCTGAGCACTCCACAGACACGTGTACCCTTAACGTAGTTCTCGGGGATATTCAGCATGACACAGAGTGACAAGGCTGACCCTTTGAATTACAGGCACAACAGAAACAGGAAGTAAGAGTGAGAGAAAGTTGTGGTGGAAGAGTAGAGCAGGGTTCGCCACCATCCCCTGCCGGAGCCTCGTGGAGCTTTTAGAGGTTTTCGCTCAATAAACACTCACAACGCCCGGTCTGGGAATCGAAACCGCGATCCTATGACCGCGAGTCCGCTGCCCTAACCACTGGGCCATTGCGCCTCCACACATATATATATATATATATATGTACACACACACACACACAAACACACAAACACACACAGGGGCATTAAACTGAAGCTGATGAAAGCAACAATGATAGTGATGTTGACACTTGTCCTGTCACCTGTAACTATTTAATCAATTATTACTTATCTCAGTATTTTCTCTTCTATGTTCTCCATCGCACTTTTATTCCTTTTTTCTAATCCTCTTTCTCCCTCCCCCCCCATTTTTGTCTCTTATGAAATTTGTTTTTTTTTCCTTTGGTTTTTTTTTTTATCGTTTATCTTTTATCCTTTCTTTCTTCCTTTCTTTCTGGTTTTCTCAAGAACTAAGTTACCTTGTTGATGTTTTGAACTTTCCTTACCCTCATATCTCATGTGCACCTAATGATCCAAAAGATCTTCTTTCGCCTCCTCCTCCTTCTCATCATCACCATCACTGTCCTCCTCTTCCTCCTCCTCTCTTCATTGCATTATTCCTCATTTGCTTCTCTGTTTTTCTGAAGAACATACACGCAAAAAAAAAAGCAAAAAAACCAAAAAAAGAAAGCAAAGAAGAATAGAAATGATTTTTTGAAACCTGCACAATGCAACTTGCCATTTTGCATAAATACTGAAAGAAGTCTATATCGTGGTTAACTAATTCACTTTTCTTTGTCTTCTCTTTCTTTCTTTTTCTCTTAACATGGTGCCGGCGCTTGGTATTGTTTGGTATATGGTTGGTTTCCTTATCTCCTTTCACTTGCTATCTGTCTCCTAGGTAACGGAAACATTCTGCCATTTTTCTTTTAATATTTTTGTTTAATGTACTAAACCATGATGATGACAACTATTGCCATCATCATCATCATCATCATCATCATCTCATTATTTCTTTGAGTTGTTAATTCAAGCAACTGCTTTTTATTGGTGGATCTTTGGATGGGTAACTTGTCTGTAGATGTATTCAACCGTCTTTCTTTCTTTCCCTCCTGTTTTTCTTCTTTTTTTTTCCTCCTCAGCCTCCTCCTCACCACTATCACGCTACCACTTACCTGAGTGTACAGTTATGTTTTAAACAAGATTAACAATATCCATACACACTTAATCAAAAGCTAAATAGGAAAGAAAGTAAACATGTTTTTGAACTACAGGGTGGCCCAAAAGAAGGTTTACATTCATGTATTAACAGTTTAGATCTTAATTATGAAAACATATGAAACCATTATTCTGTGCAAATTTAGTTAATTGTAAGATAGAAATTTAAATGTAATAAAATGTTTTAGAAGAAATATAAAGTGCCTATGTGATAACTGTAAACCTACATTTGGGCCACCCTGTATATATATATGTTTGTGTGTTTATATACACACACACACACACACACACACACACACACACGCGGTGCAGTGAATATAATGTCATCTAAAGTACGCAAAAATGAAAATAGCTCTGATATCTCATTTGGTTAGATATATTTACCAAAATTACATAAACATATCTTGAAATACTAAAGAGCAAATTCATTCAATAAAATCGCCATTGGCTTCAACCACAGCCTCCAGACGACTTCGGAATCTCCTGCAACTCTTCTGGACAGTCTCCTTGTTTAAGTTAGTGAATGCTGCCATAATCGTTGCTTTCAGTTTATCTTTGATGTTACAAGGAGTTTTGTTGGTCTCTCGCTCAACTGCGACCCACACATAATAATCAAGGAGGTTGCAGTCTGGGGAGTTAGTTGGCCAGATGTTAGGGGTGATGTGGTTGCAGGGATTGTCGGACAGCCATGACTGGGTTCTCCTGCTTGTGTGGCATGTTGCAGAGTCCTATTTGTGCCTCAGTGTCTTAAAAACATTAATCATAATTCTTACATGTGACTGATAAAAATTTATTGTTTTATGCTTACATAAACAATCTCTGGTACAAAATGGAAGAAGCCACATAGAAACAACCTGCTACATTCAGCCAATTTTCAAATACATCATCATCTTACATTAGTGACAACTAAGGCTAATTAAACTGAGTCAATCACTGTTTTATGGTATATTTTATGGACATAAAACAGCACGACTTAGGAACTCTTATAGACATAATGTGGATTCCACATGAGAGACTGTGGTTACTAAAACTAATTAAACTCACTTGATTTCCATTTTACTGTACATTTTATAAGCAGTAAGACACTGTGGTTTAGAATTTTTGCTGACAATTGAGGAGTCCAACATGCTATATCTACATGGTCCCTTTTTGTAAGAGGGGTCTTTGTTGATGTAGAGCAGTGTTTCTCAACCTTTTTACCCTTGCGTAACCCTTAAAATAAATTATATGTCTCAAGGAACCCCTGCATAAAAAAAAAATCATATACTATTTCTTTCTCATTTTTTTTGTTTGTAGTTCCCAGATAGGTAAGATGGATTTATTGGTGTTCAGTTTGTAGAAAAATGCCAGTGAATGGGGGAGGGGATGGTGGTTATGGGAAGGAGGGATGAGGAAATAATCCCAGGAAGGTGGTGACTCTGGAAAGGAAAGGAAAGTTGGACGGGGTGATCAGAAAAGTTGTGGTAGTCGGGCAGGTGGAGGAGTATGTCTTTAGAAAGTTTAACCTTTTAGTATTTAAATCAGCCATATACAGCCCAAATATTCTGTTGTGTTCATACTGGCCATATTGGGCCTCTCACACTTGCCCTACAATGTCATTTTATAAATAAATAATCATATCATTGAAATCTTGAAGCTATGAGATAGTGCTCCAGCATGGCTGCAGTCTAATGGTTGAAACAAATGAAAGATAAAAGATAATATATAATAGGTGAGTGAGAACAAAAGGGTTTATCATAAGAGCATATATATATATATATATATATATATATCATTGATTAAAAAGATAAATACTTTTTTTCTATTAAAAAAAGACAATTATGATCTAATTAATATTTCATTTCTAATTTAACAAAAAGAGAGAAAATCACAGACTGAGTAATGTAATAAAATAGACAAAGGCAGTTGGAGTTTCTTTGATAAACTTTATAATAGTTAGTCTATTAAACAACTGTGTTAATTATAAGCAGCTATAGAATTAAAAATCATGTTTTCTCTCTCCCTGTATTGTTTCAGAGAGTGGTTTGTGTATTATTTTTGGCTATTTAATGTTAATTTTCTTGGTTGATTCTTAACATTTCTGAATACCAACACATTGTAAAACAATACGCATGTGTGAGGTTTTTTTGTTGATTTTTTTTTGTGTGTGTTAAAACCACTTTTGAATTTGTTTTAGGAGAGATTTAATTTTTCTAATTAAATCCATATTTCATTATAATCATGTGTGTATGAGAGTGTTCATATGCATGTGTGTGTGTTTGTATATGTATATATATATATGTATAGATGTGTGTGTGTATTTATACAGCTGTATAGATGTGTATCTATACAGATGTTTGTGTGTGTGTGTGTGTGTGTGTGTGTGTGTGTGTGTATATATATAAACGGCGATGATGATGATGATGATATATATATATATAGATAGATGTGTGTATGTGTATATATAGATGTGTGTGTATGTGTATATATAGATGTGTAATGTGTGTATGTATAATGCGTGAATGAAAAGTAGAGGCGTGGTATCATATGCATAAAATACAGTGTGGTACCAATTACAAAGAATTAAAGAACAAAGAAAAGACAAAAAAAAAAAAATCACAGCAACACAAGATTTATTTGGTTTAATTAATATTTTGTTACTGACATGAAAAAAAAAAAAAACAGAAAAAAGAAGCAATAAAAAGAACTCTCTCTCTCTCTCCCCAGTAAAGTATAATGAAATATAAAAAAACTGCTGTTAGAATTTTATTTGATAAACTATTAAACAACTGCATTAACAACTGTCAATTAAACAACTACACTAATTAGAAATAACCAATGAATTATATAAAAAAAAAAAGCAAGGTCTTTCCTCTGTCTCTGCTTTTGAATATATTTCACCTGTTAATTTTCTACTTAATATCAATTCTCTTCGTTGATTCTTAACGTTTTCAATATTAACATGTTGAGGGGGAAAAAAAGTGTATTTCTGTTAAAATCGCTTTCAGTTTGTCATGCTTTTGGTGAGATTTATGTTATTATTTGAAAATCTGTTTGATTTTACACCAGTTAACATCTTTGGATGCAAAAACTTGTAGCTTGATGTCCCCGCTGGAGACATTGGCTGCAGCCCATGCAAATAAAAGCAAGGGCAAAACAATAATAATAATAATAATAATAATAATAATAATAATAGTCAGGTGCAGCTGTGTGGTAAGAAGCTTGCTTCCCAACCACATGAATCCGGGTTCAGTCCCACTGCATGGCACCTTGGGCAAGTGTCTCCTACTATAGCCTCAGGCCAACCAAAGCCTTGTGAGTGGATTTGGTAGCCAGAAACTGAAAGAAGCCAGTCATGTGTTTATATATATATATATTTGTGTGTGTGTGTGTGTGTGTTTGTGTGTCTGTGTTTGTCCTCCCATCATTGCTTGACAACCGATGTTGGTGTATTTACATCCCCGTAACCTAGCGGTTCGGCAAAAGAGACTGATAGAATAAGTACTAGACTTACAAAGAATAAGTCTTGGGGTTGATTTGTTCAACTAAAGGGCAGTGCTCCAGCATGGCTGCAGTCAAATGCCTAAAACAAGTAAAAGAGTAAAAGAGTCTCAATTCTTAGCACAAGGGCGTCAATTTTCTGGGGTGGGAATGAGTTGATTATATCGACTCCCCACCCCAGTACATGACTGGTACCTTTCTTTATCGATGCTGAAAGAATAACGAAAGGCAAAGCTTTTATACTCACAATGTACATAGAAGACAGAAATGCTCCAAAGCATTTTGTCCGATGTAGTAATGATTCTGCTAGCTCACTGCTGCATATAATTATCTGGTAATAATCTGCTTGCAAATAAAAAGAAGTGTACAACCAAGGGAGATAAATCTAAGATGATGAAGGTTATCATCGCCCTACGAGGGACAGACAAACAGAGAAAGATGAAGACACACTGCCAATTATATTACTTTAATATATATATCTCCCTCTGTGACTCTCTTGTCTTTCTATCTTTTGGTATCTCTCTTTCTCTCTATCTCTTGGGCGTTCTCTTCGCCCTCACCCTTTGTCTCTCTTCTCTCTCTCACACACTTTCTCTTTAAAAGCTGAATTGTTGAGTGAAATTAGTTTCCAGTCTTGGCTCAGTGTTACATTTAATTATATAACATGTTCCGCACGTTTACACACACTCATGTACTCACGCATATAAGGCTACTACTGTTCTGTCCCCTCTCCAGCCCTGCCCACCGCAACATTCCAATATACTTTGAATGTTTTTATTTATTTAATCCTCCTCCATCTTTTGCCCACCATTTCTCTGTCCATCTGTCTGTCTCTCTATCTATCTGTCTGTCTGTCTGTCTCTCTCTCTCTCTCTAACAAAGCAAAGGAGAAAAAAAATAAAGAAATAGTTTATTGCTGGCTTTTCCTTGAATATTGATTTTTATTAGCTATGTATGTCGAGTTAATTAAGCAGTTGAACAAAGAAATTTAAAATTTTATAAAAAAAGAAACAATAACAAAAAAAAAAAATTGTGGAATTTTTTTTTAAATTAAAAAAAAAAACTCCAAAAATCATAAACATAGCAATTGGAATTTCTTAACCTTTTATTGTAATTTCGCTCCACCCCTCCCTCAGTATACTCACCACACCTTATATCTGAATATTATTATGACAAGCTTTTAATTTTTGTCGTCAATATTTTTTTCTCTCTA
>NC_069005.1:31007799-31013742 GCF_001194135.2 Octopus bimaculoides
TATATATATATATATATACATACATATACATACATACATATATATATATATATATATATATATATATGTATATGTATATATATATATGTATATGCATATATATGTATATATATGTATATGTATATATATATATACATTATTTCCTTTTTAGTATTCTAGATGGTGTCGTTCTTTCTTTCTTCGTTTTTAAATAGAAATTTTTGCGTCTTCATCTTCATCGTTTTTCATTGTTAGAATTGATTTTTTATTTTGTTTTTGTGCAGCTTTCATTTTTCTTATTTAATTAGCTATAAACTGTTAACAACTTCTCGCCATCGAGGGAAATACCGTTTAGTTTTTTTTGTTTTGTTTTTTATATATTTTTTTTCTTCCCCATTTATTATTGTTTTTTGTTTTTGTAGTTGTGTTGTTGACCCAAGAGGATTTCCATTTTCTCCTTAGTTTTATTTCCTTATCATTCACTTTCTGTCATGTTTCTATCGCAGTGATAATTGACATGATAACCACAATCACCGTTGTGATGTTCATCGTCATCGTCATCGTCGTCGTTATCGTCATCATCATAATCATCATCAGTATCACACAATCGTAAGAGTGCTGCTGTTGTTATTATTTCCATCTGAGGAATTCCAATCAATTGAACAGAGAGCGATCTGTAATGAAAGAACCCAAACAATACGAAACCTCCTGCTATTTGAACTCAAGGCCACTGTCGTGATTCCATTGTCACCGTGTTGCCGAGATTAGCTCCTTAGCGTCATTGTCACCACGTTGCCGAGTTGAGCTCCTTAGTGACATTGTCAACATTGTAAAAAAAAAAAAAATAATAATAATAAATAAAATTTTTTTTTCCTCTGGGGGTATTGTGACACCATTGAGGTCTGTACCTTAGGGGGAACATTGTCACACTGGTGAGGCCATTGTCTTAGGAATGAGTTTCTGTGTTTCTGTAACATTGTCACACCAGGGACATCATTGGCCCTTATTGCTTTAAAACAGCCCCATTCAAAAGAGGTTTTCATTGAAGATCTGTCTCATATTGTTGTCTGCCTTTTGAATTGAAGAGACACTCATGTCTAATAACTGAGATATTTTAGAATTTAATCTCGACTGAGAGGCAAATATGGTTAACCCTTTTGTTACTGAGAAATATGGAAGGGGCAAAAGGGTTAAGCCTTTTGTTACCATAAATCTTGGAAATAATGAAGAATTTATGAAAACAGTTTTGTCATTATCAAGCGTGTGTTTTGGAACATAAGCTACTAACATGAAATTTTGGTGCAAGGTTTTATAACTTAGATCATTTTAAAACCAGAAGATTGTATCATGGAACCAGAGGAAGTCTCAGGCAGGTTTGGAATCAAAAGAGTTAAGTCTGACATAAATTGTAAACAGTGACTTGGTCTAGTGGGTAGGGTACTCAACGCATAATCATAAGATTGTGGGTTCAGTTTCTGAACTGGGTAGCACGTTGTGCCCTTGAACAAGGCACTTCATTTCATGTTGCTACAATCTATTCAGCTGAAAATAAGTACCACCTAGGGTACTTGACTGTTCTGTTGAGCAAAAGATGAGGGGTGGGGGAAAATGGGCGTCTATATACCTGTTTGTGACTACATAGGTATCCAAAACAATTAACTAAAGCTGGGAGTCCACATGAGATTCCATTGTTAAAATCTATGTGCAATAAATTGGTCATACTTCTAAGATACACAAAGTATTTTCACAATTTTTTTTTATACATTTGCTAATAATGTTTGATTCTTAAAATATAATAGGAGTTGTGTTTAGAGAGAGTCATTATGCCAATATCAATAACACACACACTGGTTCAATTCCATTCCTTTATTATTAGTCATTTGGTTAAATATCCAACTAACTAATTGACTGTTTAACCAAGTTAAACAAACAAGTGATTAGTTAGTTGGACGCTGCCTAGGCACAACGAAATTTGTTTCAACACACACATTCACGTAAAGAATCTTGTGAACCAGATACAAAAGCGAAGTGTATATATATATATATGCATGCTTGTATCTATGTAAATACATGTATGCATACATGAATATATATGTATGTATCTATGTGTAAATGTTTGTATGTATATGTGTGTGTGTATATATATATTATATGTATGTATGTATATATGTGTACATATAATATGTATGTCTGTCTGTCTGTGTGTATAAGGAATACAGGAAAAAATTCAAAGAAATGGAAATCAATTTTGTTAACAATTTTATTAACAAGGCATTGCACTGATATAAGCAAATTATTGGATTAAACTATCTATGTACATGTATATGTGTATATATATGTATTATATCCTCCTATTTTCAAAGAATATTAAAAATATTTCTTTCATCTAATTGAATACATTTTAGAAATTTTATCTCGTTTTTTTTCTTTTTCTTTTTTTTTTCACCCCATAAACTGAAAATTTGCATGATTAAATTTAATTATATATGTATATAAAGATGGGAAAAGATTGACATATCTTAACAGCTGTGATATTCACAGAGATGAATCAGAAATGCAAACACACACACACACACACACACTGATTTTTTAAAGCTCTATTTTACATATGTATGTGTCCAAGTATGTGTATGCATGTCTGTACATATGTATGTATATTTAAATGATGAAATGTACATCAGTGCATTTACTAATTCAAATATTGTTTTTTTTTTTCATAAATTTACTTTAAAAAAAAAAAAGAAAAAAATCTAAAGAAAAAAAATTCAAATGTGGAAAGTGTTTTACCAGTGCTAAAATGACATTGTCGTTTGTCTTTTAAAACTGCTGATCAGCCAGAGACAGGTTTTACTTGTCAGAAACCTCTGAGTGGTATCATATCTACTCCACAATGAAACAATGAATTCTGTTTTTTAATAGATGCAGGTATGGCTGTGTGTTAAGAAGTTTGCTTCCCAACCTCATGATCTTGGGTTCAGTCTCACTGAGCCTCCCCTCTCCATGCCACCGAAGTTATCCAAAGGAAAGGCAAAGGGGCCGACACAGCTTGGCACCAGTGACGTTGCAACCCATTTCTACAGCTGAGTGAACTGGAGCAATGTGAAAATAAAGTGTCTTGCTCAAGAACACAACACAGCCCGGTCTGGATATCAAACTCACTATCTCATGATTTTGAACCCGACGCTCAAACCAATGAGCCGTGCGCCTTCCAGTCACTTATACACACTGTCAAGTAACAAGCCTTTGTGTTTTGAGGCTCAAGAAAAATGAGGAATAATTAAAAAGATTTATTAATCTGTGAAAAAGAGAAATGACTGGATAAAATAAAGCCTTTGCTTTTCTTGATTGGGCAGTCAGTTGATGACCAAATGGAAACCTAGTATCCGGTTTCAATTTCCAGTTAAAATGAATTCATTGACTGTGGTTATGCTTTATTTTATTTTTATTTAATAGAAAAATGAATGAATGTTACTTTTCATTTGTATTGCCTCTGACTTTTTTCTTTTTTAATTTTTTAAATGCCTCTGGTTAAATTAACCGTCTTCAAATCTTTTTTGTATTTTTTAAGAAAAAGGAAATAAAAAAAGTAATTTTGTTCTTTCATTTGTAATATTTCTAATAGTGAATTCGAGGCACAATATCAATGTCATCATTTTCGTCCATCACCGTCATTTTTGTTTACCGTCGTTGTTGTTGTCAACATCCTTGTCATAGTTACCATCGTCAAAAACCTGCAGTTAGAGCAGCATTGCTGATAGCAGTGATGGTGTTAAAGCTGTTAACTCCATTGCCACCACTACAACCATCGCCACCACTACAACCATCGCCACCACCGCCACCATCTCGATTATCGTTGTCATCATCATTGGTTAATGGACAATGAGCATTGGATGAAAAAAAACAGAAAAACAATATGGTCTACGGTGTTGGTGGCGGCGAGGAAAAAATATGGTCTATGTGGTAGCAGGAGGCTAAGGGGAAACTGCAAGTAAAGGGGATGGAAAAGTCAGGCCTCAAGTTGTTGGGGCCTTTGCGTAGACAAGCTGACAAAAGAAGCAACCATGATGAATGGCAATATGTTATATGACAGAGCCATCCATGACACACCAGCATGGAGAAAAAAATAAAAGTCAAAAATAAAAAAATAAATAAATAAAATAAAGCAAAAAATGGTTGTTAAAACAATGAATGAATGAAATTACTGCTGCTTCTGCTTCTGCTACTGCTGCTGTTGATTACGATTCATGGATTTGGCTGGTCTGCACTTAATGCACTGTTTGATGCATATTAATTTTGCATCGTTTGATAAGGTGGCCTAATTTTTCTAATTCAATTCTGTTAAGTGAATTTTGTTGATTGATTTCGTTGATTGTTAAAAGCGAAATCTGGAAATACGTAAAAGGAAGGAGATCCGGAATGGTTCGCTCACTTGCCTCATCCTTGGAGTTTTAACTTTTAAAAAGGCAAGACGCGAAAAAAGAAAAATGAAGAAATTTTTTTTTATTTTTGTCAAATCCAAATTAAAAATTTTGGTGAAAGAAATTAGCTTTTTTTTTTTTTTTCCAATAATTTCTTTTTGATCTTTTTTTTCTTTTTTTATTTATTATGTCATTATTAAATTTTTGTCATCCTCATCATTACCACCATCATCAACATCATCACCACCACTACCACCATCAACATCTTTGCCATCATCATCACCACCACCACCACCACCATCGTTAACATCATCACCATCAATATCATAATCACCACCACCATCAGTATTATTAGTTGTCTCATTACAACAGGATCCTAATTTCACCATTGGATACCATTATCCATCATCTCCATTTCTATTGTCACACTCCCCCCTTATTACTAACATCTGTCATCACCATCGAAGGACTCTATGTGGTCACTCAACATGCTAGGAATAGCAGCTCCGTCTTCATTGTGTCCTTTCTATAAGCGTCTCCATGGTCATTGCCCTAATGAACTTCCTTGTCCAGCACCTTCTGTCAAAACCTTAAAATGTGTCCCTCTGTTCTCTTCCTTGGCACATTTTTTTCTCTGTGAAACTTTCTAGTAATCACAAATCCTTACTGTATTTGATGGCCTATAAGACGCACCTTTTTTTTTTTTTACCCCAAATTGGCTTAAAAAATCCCCTTGTGTCCAATGCACTCAATGTAGGCTCAAAACTCGCTCAAAGCAGTATGTATGTTTATGAAACGTGCTGCCATCTATTGGTGAACAATTGCCTACGGTATGTTTATATCAAATGTGGATGCAATAAATTACTTATAATTACTGGTAATAACAAAGTTATACAGGAAGTGGAGGAATTAAAACATTATTTTAGTGGTAATTTATTTTACAGAAGTATAGCTGAGGCTAAGGTGCGTCCCATGCACTCGTGTGTCTTACAGGCCATCAAATATGGTACTTTGATATGACAAAGCACCATGTTAAAAACATCATGACCACGGTCTCAGGAAGTGTGATGCCTGTTGCTATGTGAAATAGTGTAATCTGAGATGCCTGGAAGAACAAAGGAAAAAGAACAGGATGGTCATGGCTGGAATGCTGTTGATTATAGGCCTACTCAATCAGAGCTGACCTGGGGTTAAATAATTATGTTTATAGTCGTGTTTGTTTTAGTTTTGAAGTCTTGTAAGAGATGGTAGATTAGCCACCCACTGTCTTATACATATGCACGTGCACACACACACACACACACACACACACACATGTACATATGTATCTCTATATATAAATATACTCACATGTATATATGCATATGTACACACACATGCATTTATACATGTGTGTATATTCATACACACACTTATATATAAATGTTTATGTAATATGTGTATACTTATACACATACATGCATGTTTAAATATTTATATAAAAAACTCCCTCCACAACATATATATAAATACACACACACACACACACACACACACACATATATAT
>NC_069005.1:31013961-31014940 GCF_001194135.2 Octopus bimaculoides
ATATATATATATATATATATATATATATATATATATATATATATATACATAAGCACACACACACACACCTTTGAACCTCTTTTCTTTCATTAGAAAATATGATTTGTCTGTCAATTCTGAAGAAATAAGTTTTAGATGATAAAGAAGATATCTCTTGGGTAAGAAATGAATTAATGCATTTACCAAAGCAGTATCTACTGTCGTCCACGTCACAACTTAATATTTTCATTTCCATAATCAAATTAACTGTAAATATTACTTTCTGAAAATTTATAATTTGTTTTTGTATATTTCTGTAATTTTTTTTGTTTTCCTTTTCTTTCTTTTTTTTTTTTTTTCTAATTATGCGGCTGTCTGCTGATTTCCGTTTGCCGATAACATTGTGTAAAATGTTTCTCTATTTTGTACGGATCTGTGCTGTGTGTTGAGGCTTTATTTTAGAGTGTGTGCCATTAAAATAATTTGTCAAACTTGTTGGATTTATCAAATTTAGTGAAATCGTTTAAGCAGTTGTAAAAGACAAATATATCTAAATGTTGCTGTATTTAGATGCATTCTCTTAAATTCTGTGTCTAACCTGTTAGCATTTAAACCAGCCATATATTCTACCTGTTTTATGTTCAAACTGATTAGATCCAGTCTCTCACACCTACCTTACAATGTCATTCTAAAAATAATAAACAATCATATCGTTAGAATCTCAAAGCAATGATTAATTCAAAATGTGCAAAATGTGCAGTGTTAAACTTTGGTATGAAATTTTCTCCTTCACATTCAACCTTGATTCTAGCTTTGCCCGATGTATAAGTCGCTCCAAGTTTTCCCATTTAAGACCAAGTATAAAATAGTGCGAATTATACTCAAGTAAATACAGTTTGTGTAGATATGCGTATATGTGTGTGTGTGTGTGTGTGTGTGTGTGTGTGTATGTGTGTGTGTATATATGTACATATATGTATATATATATATATATATATAT
>NC_069005.1:31015231-31017380 GCF_001194135.2 Octopus bimaculoides
TATATATATGTGTATGTATGTATTTGTATATATATATGTATATATATATGTATATATATATGTGTATGTATATGTGCATATATATATATATATATATATATATATATATATATTCGCACCTATGTAGATAGATAGTCAGAGAGAGAGGGTGAGGGGCAGACAGACAGGCAGATGGTTCCATTTCTTGACAATTCTTCTTTGATGTTATTTCCGCACTGCGTTAAAGCATCTTCATCAAATACTGAAGAAGGGGTTTGGGGGTGGAGATGTTAAGGTCAGCACCACGTAACATTTGGCATGTGATAAAGCTCATAAACTATACTCTAAGGTGTTTTATAACTTCTTTTATCGATATGTGACACCGCAGCAGTGGGAGAAACCTGGAAGCAGAGGCAAGTATGTTATCAAGGAAAAAAGTTTAGGTTGATAAACCTGCTGACTTTTCTTCTCAAGAACCGATAACAAATGTTTCTTTATTACTAACTTAACAGATTGGTGAAGTTTTTGCGCTGTTTTTTTTTTTTTGTTTTCCTCTTCTTTCTACGAACAGATGAAATGAATACCTTCGCCTCGCATAAAACGTACCCCTACTCTCTCTTTCCAGTAGAATCACTTACCTTTCTGTGCAAACCAAACTACCACATATTGTTTGTCTTGTTCAGTGGTTTCCAACCATTTTTTTTCACCTATGGAACCCTTTTGATTTCTATTTTACTTGGGTGGACCCTCTAAGCCATTCAGTGTTTAAAAAAAATCCTGTTATATTTTCTTTTATTCTTTTATTTGTTTCAGTCATTTGACTGTGACCATGCTGGGGCACCACCTTTAATCAAGCAAATCGACCCCAGGACTTATTCTGTGTAAGACTAGAACTTATTCTATCGATGGGCTTCTTTCAGTTTCCGTCTACCAAATCCACTCACAAGGCTTTGGTCAGTCTGAGGCTGTAGTAGAAGACACTTGCCCAAGGTGCCATACAGTGGGACTGAACCCGAAACCATGTGGTTCATAAGCATGCTACTTACCACGCAGCCACTCCTGTGCCTTGAACAAAATCTTATATGAACCCCAAAGGCTCATATGGACTGCAGGTGTGAACCACTTCTCTAGTTGTATGCATTAGCCCTCTCTGGTCATAATGAATTGTTTAATTATAAAAACAAAGGAAACTGGAATTTACCCCTCTTCTTCAAACCCTCTTTGTCATCATCATCACTACTACCACCACCATCATCAGCAGCAGTAGTACATCACTTCCTCCTTCGTTCCAGACCCCCCCCCCTCTTCATCCTCAGTTTTCCTGTTCTTCAAACCTTCTTCGTTATCATTCATCAATCCATGCTTGCTTTACCACACCTTGTAAGTCTTAAGGCGTTTACATCCTTTCATTCGTTTTCATTGTTGATTCTGTTGCTGAGATTCCATTATTTGTTCGTAGCTGTGGTAACTAGATCAAGTTTAGGCGGTTTCCCTTGGAAAACATTCCTGTACAATGGATTTCTTGCTGTAAAGGTATTATTCACTGGAATTGTACAGAATTGCAAACTTAATCTTCACAGTTTTGCTTGGGAAGCTCTGACACCCCCAAAGTGAACAGTTAAATCCTTGAAAAAACTAGGAAGGAAGCATGTAAATTCTCTCTTTTCAGAAAGCATTTTGAAATGGTTTGAATCGCGATTCGGGTTGTATTGTTGTGTTTTGAGGCAAAACACTTGATTTGCTTGAAATTACATGACTTCATGAAATATCATTTATTTGTTTCTCTATTGGCTTTCAATTTATTTTTTTTCTCTTGACTCCATATTAATGCATTTGTGATAAGCAATCGAAAGAATCAGGAGTGAGAAGTGTTTCCTGTTCGTACACCTCTCTAGAAATTTATCCATGAAAAAACAAAAAAAACCCCTCTGGGTTCTCTTTTGTTTGATGCTGAATTACTTTCTTGTAGTGACAAGAATTTCAGTCGAAGCAAGCGGAAGAATAAAAGACAGAGAAAGAACATATCTATGCAAGTCAGACCTGCAGTTTTTTAGTTGTTGTTTGATTTTTTTCCCCTCGTTGTTGCAATGTAATTTAGTTTAATTTTAATTAATAATTATTTTCGTTGATGGGTATGCAAGCCCTCACTTGATAATCTGGTTACCTTCTC
>NC_069005.1:31018687-31020399 GCF_001194135.2 Octopus bimaculoides
CTGTGAGAAAGGTGGTGGTGGTGGGGGATCTACAGATCACTTACAAATCTGAAATTGACTGACACACACATTAAAGAAGATAAAAAAGAAACACTGTAGCCTACTTCACATATATTTATTTTTATATATATTTTTGTTTTTATATATAAATAAAAGCTTGTGTGTGTGTGTGTGTGTGTATGTGTGTGTGTGTGTGTGTGAGGTGCAGGCATGACTCTGCCATTGAGAAACTTGCTTCCTAACCCTGTGATCTTGGGTTCAGTCTCACTGTATGGCACCTTGGGCGGCAAGGACCTTTCACTATTAGTCGCAGGCTGACCAAAACTGTGTGAGTGGATTCAATTGATGGAAACTGAAAGAAGCCTGTTGTACAGGGTGTCCACAAAGTTTGGGTTAAGAACCATTGACTTAACCCATCATCTGGTTAACCCCCACCACCTGGTCCTTGGGTGCTTTAGCCGAGCTTACTCTGAAGCAATCATTTGAGCCAGGTTACTGGTTTAAGGATCCATTTCTCCCTTCTTCCCATTATTCTTGTAGGCCTCTATACAGATTCATGGGCACTGCCATCTCTCTTGGCTAAAAAATTAAAAAGATAAAAGTCAATATTTGTGAAACGTAGTTTATCTAAGGCTTTGGGGACCTATTTGGCTACTGCTCCTACCAATTTGAGGAACTTTGTGGCGGTTCCTTTGTTGGCCTGGGCTTCTTTGGTTGAATTTTTGAACAAGTTTTGAGGGCTAGGATAAGGATAGTTTTTAGTGAATTTAAGGGGCTGGTAGACAATTTTGAGTTTTAGGAGCTTGTAGGGATATTTTTCAGTGAGTTTTAGGAATTGGCAAGGAAAATTTTGAGTGTGTTTTTGTGAGCTGGAAGGGGTAATTTTGAAGGAGCTTTAGGGGTAATTCTAGTGAGTTTTGTGGGCTGGAAGGGGTAATTTTGAGTGAGTTTTAGGAATTTGCAAGGATAATTTTGAGTGTGTTTGGTGGGGCTAGAAGTGATAATTTAGAAAGAGCCTTAGGGGTTAGTAGGAAATATTGAGTGAGTTTAAGGGGCGAGTAGGGGTAATTTTAGTGAGTTTTGTGGGCTGGTGGGGAATTTTGAGTTTTGGGGATTAGTAAGGATAATTTTCTTGGTATTTCTTTAGCATTGTTGAAATGCTAGTAATGTTGTAAGATATTGTAATTCTCTGTAAGAACGAGAAAAGAAATAGAACAATGCCAACCAACCAGCCAGCCAGCCAACCAGCCACACGGACATTCAGTGGTGCACACTATAATTGCATGTGAGAAGAAGAAGAAGAAAGTTTTATAATTACAAGATGATACAAATAATTGTGAAGATATAATTAACTCCGGTCATTAAACATCAGATCTGCTATTTCCTCTCAGTGAACCGAGTTGTTACATCTAGTCACTTAGTACATTAATAGTCCACCATGTCTCCACGGTACCTTCATGCATGCCGCCTCTTTGATAGGACATCCATTTCCTTCTCTCTCTCTCTCTCTGTTGGTCTCTCTTTCCCTCTTGTTTATTCATGTGTCCCTCTCCCTCTCCTCTCTCTGTTTTGGTCTCTTGCACTTACAACCTCTCATTCTCTGTGTGTGTGTGTGTAAATGTGTTTGTGTATGTATTCTATCCAAATGTGTGTGTTTGTATGTATGTTTATAATCTCTCTCATATATATATATATATATATATATATATATA
>NC_069005.1:31023500-31039472 GCF_001194135.2 Octopus bimaculoides
ATATATATATAATTGTATTTGTATATATATATATATAATTGTATTTGTATATATATATATATATAATTGTATTTGTATATATATATATAATTGTATTTGTATATATATATATATAATTGTATTTGTATATATATATATAATTGTATTTGTAAATATATATATAATTGCATATGTGTATATAATATGTAATGCACAGGCATACACACAAGTGTGTATGTCTCCCAGATTGCTGTTCTAAGACTTCTTTTGATACCTCTAAACTCTACTAATCCATCAGCTGGTGGCTGATATTATATTATTATATGGTTGTAGAGTGTGTAATCTTTATTTGTTGTTTCATCCACCTCCTTCTCCATTCCTATAATTGAAAGGTGGTGGGGGTCTTTTGAGAGTATTTTCAACAAGGAAATGGTTCCTTTTCAACAGCATGCAGACTATTATTTGGTTGTGCCTGCCACCATCATCAAATCATCATCATCATCATCATCATTGCTGTTGTTCTTCATAGTCATTTTTCGTTGCTATTCTGTTCATGTTTATAGTCACCATCAATAATGCTGTCATCATTATAGTCACCATCACCACTACTACCAGCATCATTATTCTCATAGTCAGCAGCAGCAGCAGCATCACAGTCATCATTGTCAT
This sequence comes from Octopus bimaculoides, assembly GCF_001194135.2. Lineage (NCBI taxonomy): Eukaryota > Metazoa > Mollusca > Cephalopoda > Octopoda > Octopodidae > Octopus > Octopus bimaculoides. Next base: position 31,024,149 of record NC_069005.1, read on the forward strand.
TACCACTGCCTCTGTCATCATCAGCACCACCACCGTCATTGTCATCATCATCACCACCACTATCATTGTCATCATCAATGCCCTTGTCTGTATTGTCAATGTCATTCTCACACATAGCTTTTATCACTACCGTAGAGTTGATGTTATGGTTGCCATCATCCACCATGTAGCAATTGTCTCCATCCATCATGTAGCACTTGTCTCCACCCACCATGTAGCACTTGTCTCCACCCACCATGTAGCAGTTGTCTCCATCCACCATGTGGACCATTGCCATCTTCTGTGTAGCATTGTCGCCTACCTTATAGCCATTGTTATTGTCCACCATGTAGCAAGGAAAATTGCTGTCCTCCACCATGTAGCTGTAATTATCTTCTACCATATAATTCCTTTTGTCTTCTGGTCATCCAGTTTTCCAGTCAAGAAATCCTTATTCATTTCTGAAGGATCTTGTTATATTTTGAAATGTTATTATTCGTGTTCGTATTTAACCCCAGTTAATTCTTATCCCCATTATTGCCCCATTTTTCTTTAATGTCCTCCTGACCTTTCCACCACCTTTAGCAGGGTGGTACCGCCCACTTTGGGGACCACTGGCTTAGACATATATCACAGGCTTCTTTCAGTTTCTGCCTACCACATCAGCTTAAAAAGGCTTTGGTCAACCCAGGGCTTGGAAGAGAAGACACTTGGTCATGGTGCCATGCACTGGGACTGAACTGGAAACCATGCTGTTAGGAAGCATGCTTTCTCAATCATATAACCACACATATGTCTATAGAAGCAAAATCTTTTTTTTTTCTCCCTCATTTAATAAGATATGAAGAGCAGACAAACTTTCGCTAATAATTTTGTCAGTGGTGGTGGTGGTGGTGGTGGTGGTGTGGATAGGACTCTGCTTGGACAGTTTGAGAACCACTGTCTTGGCATTTGTGATACTGGCCATCTTAGGAAGTGCTTACAGATGCTGTTACCACAACAACATAGTTTATGGTCTTTGCACAAGTCTGCACACATCAGAAATGTTACAGTTTTTCTCTGAGTGGATAATCACTTCTAGGAGATAACTGTGGCATTTATAGTGTAATAGTTTTAAAAACCCATCAGTTCAATTTGAGGTTGTCAGAAATTATGAAATGAAGAACATTTGCGATTCTGACATTGCTGTTTCCATACCTCTGTCTGTCTGAATTTTGCTCCCCCAACCCCCTCTCAGTTAAAATAATACATGTGTTAATATCTCTTGCAGATGAGGAAGTAGGGACCAGATTGAGTATAAAAACTATATTTATACCAATTGACTACCTAGATTGTTTTGACTGATATATATACGTGTGTATTTGTGTGTGTGTATATATATATGTATGTGTGTGTGTATATATATATATATATATATATATATATATACACACACACATGCATATACATATATATATACATATATTTGTGTGTGTATATATATTTCTGTGTGTGTATATATATACATACATATATATATATATGTATATTGTTTGGCTGATAGCCAGTGCATAACCAGCTAACCTAGATTTTGCCAAACCCAACTTGGCATTCACAAATCTTGAAGAGCAAAAAGGTAAAAAAAAATATATATAAATAAACAAATAAATTTTTAAAAAAATATTATTACCTAATTTTTTATGTTCCTGTTAAGCATAAACCATCGAAAACAAAAACAAAAACAACAAAAATAATAAATATCAAAATCAAATCAAATCAAAATCACAGAAAAGAAAGTAATTCCTTTTCTTTCTAAAACAGACCAATAGAAAAAGACTTCTTACAGGTTAACTCTTATTTTGGTAACAGTAGCTTATAAATAGAATGTCTTAGAACAGCATTCTCCTACCTTCTTTTATTTTATTATTTAGGCACTGGGATTTACTAATTCTTCCTTTTTTTCCTTAATTTTTTTTATTGGTTTCTTTTTTTTTTTTATTGTTGTGATTATTTTTTTTTCTTTTTGTTTGGTTTTCTTCACCTGTTAGTGTTTTGAATAAAAGATGGTGTTATTTTCGTAAGCTGTGTGAAATTCAATAATGAAACAATTCACCACTAAGAGGAAAATAGCAGAGGGGGGAAAAAATACTAGTAAATGTTTTTCAAGCCTTTATTAAGACCTTATTTAATAAATGGGTTTTTAATTAACCACGGTGAGTTCATTAGTGAACAAAACATTGTGTAACATGTTAATTGAGTGAGAATCTTTACAGATTAAAAGAAAAAATAGCTCAGTATTTGCTGGGATTCCAACCCTGCATTTATTGATCTGGGTTAGGAACAGGTGTGGCTGTTTGCTTCTCAACCAAGTGGCTTCAGATTCATTCTTATTGCTTGGCACCTTGGGCAAGTGTTTTCTATATATAACCTCTCAGGTTGACCAAAGCCTTGTGAATGAATTTGGTAGGTGGAAACTGAAACAAGCCCACTATACACATAAGTATGTGTCTGTGTGTGTGTTGTTTGTGTATCTTTGTCTTGTAAACAAACTGTCATTCTGAGTGAGTTCATAGGAGTTTCAAAAGAGGATTAGGGTCCACAAAAACAGTTCCTGCCTGTATTTGTAAGCCCCCATATGTGACCAGAGGCAGGTCATCCTCTCATGTTACATTTTCTTGTCACAGCATGCCTGCAAACGTAGTCCAACACCACCAGGAAGCTCCCGGATTCCAGAATTGACTCCACCTGGAATTCACCATTGCCCTTCAATTAGATGGGTTGTGGCCCTAGCACTGTCAATATCAGACATGTCTGCATTGGGTGGCCCTACTTGAGACTTGAAGTCCTCGATGGCATGCCTCTGACACTCACCTGTTTAACCTTCCCACCACAATGAGGTCAAAGGTTGGGCTTGGAGAGAGAATGCCATTACAAGACAAGAGACAATTGTCACCATTATATAAGTGTTTCTAATTCAGGTACGAGACCAACAATTTTGAGGGGAGGGGATTAGTCAATACTATTAACCCCAGTATTGGACTGGTACATTATTTTCTTGACCCTGAAGGGATTAAAGGTAAAGTTTATTCTTGACACGATTTGAACACGAAATGTAAAGAGCTGGAACAAGTATCGCCAAGTGTTCTTACCAATGCTCAAGGAACTCTAGCAGGACCAGCAGTGTTGAGAGGAACGGATTAGCTTATCCTGCTGACCTCAGTACATAACTGGTACCAATTTTATCGATCCTGGTGGAATGAAAGACCAAAGCTAACTTTGGTAGGATTTGAACTCAGAATATAAAGAACCAGAGGAAATACTGCATACCATTCTGTCTGATGTTCTTAATGATTCTACCAAGCCACCACTCTTGATGATAATGATGATGATGATGATGATGATGGTGGTGGCAGAGGTAGTGACAGTGGTGGTGACAATAGCCATCTTTGTTATTTTGTGTAACATTTCTGCTACTTTAAATAGTCAACAATTTCCTGAACGGGTTCTATTTTCAGACTCTGACAGGATATTTAATCTCCTTGTGGGTCCCTTGATGGGTATCACCAACAAGTTGACGCATTGAATCAGTTGGGTGTTGCTGTACTATTAGTGCAACAGAATCTTTTAAAAGATTTCTTTATCGTATTTATTTACAAGATTTTGAATTGTTTTATGAAACTAGTCTGGGTGGAGTATATTTAAAATTAAAAAAAAAATTGTTACTTTAAAATCTATTTACATATCATTGGGCCAAATTTCCCCCTTCTACCCTCATCCGCAGCACAAATGCCACTCCTTAATAACTACTATATATTTGTCTCCTGTGGAGGCCCAGTGGTTAGGGCAGCGGACTCGCGGTCATAGGATCGTAGTTTCAATTCCCAGACCGGGCGTTGTGAGTATTTATTGAGCGAAAACACCTCAAGCTCCACGAGGCTCCGGCAGGGGATGGTGGCGAACCCTGCTGTATTCTTTCACCACAACTTTCTCTCACTCTTTCTTCCTGTTTCTGTTGTGCCTGTAATTCAAAGGGTCAGCCTTGTCACACTGTGTGTCACGCTGAATATCTCTGAGAACTACGTTAAGGGTACACGTGTCTGTGGAGTGCTCAGCCACTTGCACGTTAATTTCACGAGCAGGCTGTTCCGTTGATCAGATCAACTGGAACCCTTGACGTCGTAAGCGATGGAGTGCCGACAACAACAATTTGTCTCTTATATATTCTAAGTTAAAAAAAACTGTCATGGTGGACTTTGCCTTTCAGCCATTCATTGTTAGTGAAATACATAGCAGTCAAATAATGAAGGCTATTTTAAAACATGACCCTATGCTCCCACCCCTTTCTCTAATGCATGGGTCTGTGCCTAAGAAACGATTGTTAATGTTTTACAAAGTGAAATTTCAAAACTAGAGAAAATAATGATTAGCTCCAAATGAGAACTGAGGGGGAGAGAGAGAGAGAGAGAGAGAGAGTGTGTGTGTGTGCGCGTGTGCGTGCGCGCGCACTCATAATTGTTGAAGATATCATTGTATGCATGCACTCACACACTTACGTATATACACTTAAACACACAGACATGCACACGTACACATGCCTACACACACACACACATGCACACTTAGTGGTAGACATGCCATGCAAACCACACACTCTTACATATACATACACTTACACACACACACACACACACACACACGTGTGTGTGCTGACATTCCTTTAAAAAATATTTGGAACAACTTTCCTCCATAATGTTTTGATAAATGCTGTTCCAATTATGCTTTTTGATAAAAATGGGTTTGGAAGAGTTTGAATTAATAAATGATTAAATACAGAAGAAAAATATCAATACTTTTTTGATGAGTTATCTGCTTAATTTCATTAATAAACTGTTGTTGAAAGAGAGAGCTTTTGAGTAATAATCATTATGAAAATATTTCAATAACAACGACAAAAAAAAAAAGAAAAAAAAAACCTATAGGAAAATGGTAAGAAAGAAAGAAAAGCAACAAAAGAACATTCAATGTGCCTGAAATAAATTTTCTTGAAGAGGGAAAATTTTATTCTGATAGAATTTCTAGCGTGTTCTGACTAAATGATTGAGTTTTTCCAAGCATTTGTATCAACTCGATTGTGAATAGCTAACATCACCATTAGAAGCTAGTTTCATAATTTTCCAATATCTTCGGCTTCTCTGTTTCTTTTATTGCTTCTTTTTATTGATTTCGCTCGTCGGTGATCATTCTAGAACACTGCCACTTTCTAGCGTAGAGTCAATTTTGTCGACCTTGGTCTTCCTGGTTTTTATCGACCCTGTAAGCGTCGGTCAGTTTAAGGACGAAGTAGACCTCGGAAGAATTTGAATTCAGAGCATGAAAAGACATCAACAAATATTTAATACATTCGTTGAAACAGGCCATCTTTGTCTTAACTGATTTTGAAAATATGAAGAATTTAGTAAAATAATAATTATTATTCTTTTACTCTTTTACTTGTTTCAGTCATTTGACTGTGGCCATGCTGGAGCCCCGCCTTTAGTCGAGCAAATCGACCCCAGGACTTATTCTTTGGATGCCTAGTACTTATTCTATTGGTCTCTTTTGCCGAACCGCTAAGTTACGGGGACGTAAACACACCACCATCAGTTGTCAAGCGATGTTGTGGGGACAAACACAGACACACAAACATATACATATATATATATATATATATATATATATATATATATACACATATATATGATGGGCTTCTTTCAGTTTCCGTCTACCAAATCCACTCACAAGGCTTTGGTCGGCCCGAGGCTATAGTAGAAGACACTTGCCCAAGATGCCACATAGGGGGACTGAACCCGGAACCATGTGGCTGGTAAGCAAGCTACTTACCACACAGCCACTCCTATGCTATCATTATTAAACTGGTGTTTGAAACATAAGTTTCAAGTTAGATCCCTTTAAAACAGGAAGTTCATAATGCAGACCCAGGGACAGTTTGGTAAGAAAAAGGCTGAACCATTTATTTACCATATTTCAATTGAAATACACAGCCTTTATTTAATTAATTTTGAAAATTATGAAGGGTTTAGTAAAATAACTTTCTCATTTTTAAGTTGTACAAGGAACATAAGTTTAACACGAAATTTTGATGGAAGGTTTTCATATAGATCACTTTGACCATTTTGTTACGAAATTGATATTACAGTTGCTGTGTGAGGTCTTTAATTTAAACTTGTGTGCTCCAGTAGGTAACTGGTATTTTATTTGCCAACCCATGAAGAAGCTGTAGAGAAAAGTTGTCCTTATATATAGCATGCAAACCCTGAATGTGAGGGGATGTAGCTAAATGCCAAATGGCGATTTTTTTCATCGCGTTACCGATTCTGCAACACGCCAGCTCTTGCTGTAACCAAATATTAATGAAATTAATATTACAGTTGTTGGGTGAGGTCTTTAATTTAAACTTGTGTGATAGTTGCTGCAATATAATCCCAGGAAACGTGGAACAAAAGGGAGGCTAAAGCTAGTTAATCAGGCTGATTGGATCATCTGTGTCGATGGAGAAACACAGATATTAAAATATCAAAGCAACACGGATTTCACTTTTGGCGCTCGCTTTTCTCTCCGATACATGTTTGGTTGTGTAACATGCAATCTGTAGAAATATATGGAAAATGCTAATTTCATCAAACTAATTGAATTCACCAAAGCTTCTCCTTCCACTCTCCATTATGAGAAAAATTCCCCAGGTTATAGCGGAGTGATGGGTGGGTTGGCTAGAGATGCTTTTACGCGCGCATGCAACCCTCTCCTTCCTAACTTTGTGTTGAATTACTTATTAAAGGGGGGAAATCAGTGGAAATGATCTGCTTCCATTGCCATGGAGTTTGTGTTGCCTGGTGATATGTCTCAGAGGAAACGGTTATTAAATGTTTCCTGATAAACTCTGTCAAGAGAGAGCAAACAGGAATATACTGTGGCAGGAATGATTCAAACTTTGGTGTTCCCAAACAAAGATTCTTTACATTAATGTCTATTTATAAAAGGAGATTAAGAAACATGTTCCATATTTGCTGATGATACTGTTCTTAGTTCTCACCAATGTGTTTAGTTCTTATTTAACCCTAGATTAAAATGAGCTCCACCCATGGCCACCCCTTCATTTTCCCAGATATAGTCTTAACTCTTCAGCATTTAGACCAGCCATATCTGCCTCGAATATTCTACCTGTTTTGTGTTATACCTGAACAGATCTGGCCTCTCACACCTACCCCACAATGTCATTCTCAAAGTATAAATCACATTGAAATCTCAAAGCTATGAGATAATCCCTGATTGATTAAAAATGATGTGAATAAATAAGCATTACATTTGATAAAATAATCTGAATGCTAAAGGGCTAACGATAACATTATCCAATGTGGCTTTCTCTTTTTCTTTTATCACTATATAATGTGATGTCAGAGTAATGTGGCTGCTCTTTCAAGCAGCCACATAAAGGCTCCAACAATTTATTCTAGGAATGTCACATTGGTTTAGCTCCTTCATTACCAAATTTCTGCCAAATTACACTGCTTTTTGTTTCAGTTAATTTTGAATGTAATGAATTTCGGATAGAATAACTTTGTCGTTATTGAACTGGTGTTTGGGACATGAATTAGCATGAAATGTCGATGGAAGACTTCGATTTGTATCATTTTTACTGTTTTAGTTACCATATTTCTTTTGAAATATGCTGGCATGGGTTGGATGGTTTGACAGGAGCTGGCAAGACCAGGAGTCATACCAGGCCCCATTATTTTGGCATGGTTTTTACAGCTGGATGCCCTTCCAAATGCCAACAACTTTACAGAGTGTACTGAGTGCTTTTTACGTGGCACCAACACAGGTGCTTTTTGCATGGTACCATTACAGGTGCTTTTTATGTGGTACCATCACAGGTGCTTTTTATGTGGTACCATCACAGGTGCTTTTTATGTGGCACCAGCGCTGGTGCTTTTCCTGTGGTACCAGCACTGACAACCTTACAGAAAGACAAAAAAGACAAAGACCCCTCGACTGGGAGTGGGGAAAAGTATTGGGGTGGTGGCGGTGGCTTTGTGCCAGTTGAGAGATTAAAGGTTTAGAGGGACAGAGATAGGTGTCTTGCTGTGGATACAGGGATTATCCCGTTGGAAGGGAAAGGAGAGTGAGTTTAGTTAAGGAGAGCAATAGAAAAACATGTTTCAATTAAGTTTGAAAACAATGAAGAATTTAGGGTAAAATTAACTTCGTTATTATTAAGCTGATGTTTGGAACATTAACAAATAATAACAGCAACAACAACAGTAAAAAGAAATAATAATAATAATAATAATAATCAATTACTGTATTAATAATAATAAAAACCATGAAGGGTGAGATCTCACCAGGGTTTGTGTTGCTAATTAGGAGATATTTGTATGACATATTAGTTGTAATTAAAGCACTTGATTAGAGTATTATTAACGATGTCTGCTGTTTAATTTATATTGTGGGCTGTAAACTTTTCAAGTGTTGGCTTGATTTGTTGTTGCAGTTTGAGCAACAACTGCACCCTTCCATATCTTGAACTAATCAGAACAGGATGTAAATCTTGGGGTAACGGGAGTCCTCTATCTGGTCACTTGACGTGTTAGAAATAGCAGCCAGTTGTACTGCAGATCACATGCTTCTGACTTCAAAAATGAAAACACACCCACATATCCGCATAAACACATGCATGATGTGTTTATCATATTTACTTAAGTGTGGTATGGCCTCAAGTATAACATGCCACTCTGCCGCACTTTTTCTATCTAAAAATCAGTAATATAATTTTCTCTTTCACTACTTCTTTTACACTCCTGTATAATGCTCCTGCCCCCCCCCTCCCGATTTTGAGTCTGGTTTTATATATTGAATTTCTCATATTATACACAACTAAATACAACACAGGATGACCTAGAATTATTTATTTCAGTGAAATAGCACAATTTTTTTAAAAACTCACTTTTATTTATGTTTGTCATGTCTAATATGTCTTAAAAGTGTATAAGCATAGGTGCAGGAGTGGCTTGCTTACCAACCACATGGTTCCGGGTTCAGTCCCACTGCGTGGCACCTTGGGCACGTGTCTTCTACTATAGCCTCAGGCCGACCAAAGCCTTGTGAGTGGATTTCGTAGACAGAAACTGAAAGAAGCCCGTCGTATATATGTATATAAAAGCCTGAAAGAGACAGGCTTTAGATTGTTTTAAATAATACATGTAATTCCTATTAAATGTATTGAGTGCCCTTTTCTTTTGTTTGTCCACTCACTTGTGTGTGTATGTATGCATGTATATGTATATATATATAATATGTCAGTAAAAGATATAAACTATTGGTTATATATGACTAAATACAGTATGCATATATGTTTCACCATTATATAACAGTGAAAGAGATAAGCCTTCGGTGACGAAAAAAAAAAAGAACTGGTGACACTTTCTTGTTCCCATTTTTGCCGCCAGGAATGCAGTGAATCAGTAATTGGGCTATTCTGGAATCTTGGAACCAATGATAGCGTTACTGTTTCCTAATTGTGATAGATAATAAAATAAATAAGAAAAGAAGAATAGAATAAGTTGGGGGATACTGTTATCCATTCTGTTTGGAAAGCAGATGCAAAAATTGTCTATTATTTCTTCTGAATACTGCTGTAAAAATCAAAAAAAAAACAACTTTCTTTTAAAAACAAACCAATAACGAAAATGGTACAGAAGTTGGAGTGAGTCAGAGAGAGAATTGGAGAGGTATACTAAAATATAGTTGATTATATTTTTTTTTAAACAAAAAAAAAATAAATGAAAAAGCAAATTTTCAAGACTATTGAAGCTTGCTTATGAGCAAGGAAATTAATGGTAAGGAATCTATATTTGGATATTGATTCCAACATTGATGGTGGCATTCTTTGAATAAAGTATCACCGAAGGTTATAAGAAATTGAAATACAGGAAATGGCTGCCTACATCTCCAAAAACTATGCTTGTCATTCATTTGTAGGTTACAATAAATAAATAAGTGCTTTTAGTTCTAAATTTCGAAATTTATATTTATAATATGCATGCCTTTCTTCCCCGTCCCCCATCCATCGAAAATTTGCATTCTCTCTCTCTCAAAGTCACTCACTCATTGTGTCTCTCTGTCTCTCTTTTGCTATGCTTCTTCTCTCCCCTAACATATATTTTTTTTTTTAAACTATCTTTGGTTCTGCCATCTTTTTATGTCAAAATAATTCTTTTTGGAATTTTAGATTTTGCAATTTCAGTTTTTCTTCAGTATATTCCTGGAAATATTTTCTCCATTGTTCTTTGTGCTATTGGCAAGATTCTTTAACCACAACGAAAATCTTCAAACTCTTTTGGGTTCCAACTTACCTGAGACTGCCTCTGATTCTACAACACAGATTCCTGGTTTTAAAATGGCCTTAATTAAAACTTCCCTTCAGAATTCCATTCTAATTTATGTTCCTCACATCAGCTTAATAATGTCAAAGTCATTTTCCTAAATTCTTCAATATTTTCAACATACCAGCATTGGTTGTCAAGCGATGGTGGAGGGACAAACACAGACACACAGACATATATATATATATATATGACTGGCTTCTTTCAGTTTCCGTCTACCAAATCCACTCACAAGGCTTTGGTCAGCCCAAGGGTATAGTAGAAGACACTTGCCCAAGGTGCCACTCAGTGTGACTGAACCCGGAACCATGTGGTTGGTAAGCAAGCTACTTACCACACAGCCACTCCTGTGCCAGTAATAATAATAAAAAAAAATATGTTCAAATTTTGGCACAAGGACAAGAATTGGGTGTTTGGTCAATTACATTGACCGCAGTGCTCAACTGGTACTTAGGTTATCAGCCCCCCAAATATTTATGGTGAAGTCAATCTTGGTAGAATCTGAACTCAGAATCTGAGTGTAGAGCCTGAAGGAATGCTGCTAAACATTTTGTCCATCACAGTAATGATTCTGCTAGCTTTGCCACCTTAAAATATTTCCTATTTCTAAGTTTGCCAGATAATAATAATAATCATCATCATTCGTCTACTGAGCTCATTTATCAAAACATCTACTTAATGCTGCTAAATACAGACACATTAAATATATATTGAGTCCATTTCTGATATTGTCTCCATTTTGCTTTGCTATCTTTGGTATCAGTTACAGTTTTAAATCTAGCTGGTCTGGCTTTTACTTCTTGATTGATTGTTACAGTGACAATCCTCCCATGACACCCACATTTTGCATTGTTTATGAAGTTGAGTTTTTCTTTGTTTTTTTTTTTATTATTAACTATATATATTTACACACACGCGTGCACACATATACACACGAGGGTTTTTGGAAAGACCTGGCTGGATGCTCAACCTTCCAAGTTCTTTTACAGGGCTTAGAAAGACTGAAGGACAGCTGTAATAAGTGTGTGAGTCTGAGAGGGGAATATGTTGAATAAAATCATAATTAACCGACCTCCGTGTATATTCTTTTACCTGTGACTGTTTATTCATAGGGTTGGTGTGAGAGACCACATGTAGCCATTTTGAACACAAAACAGGGAGAATACTTGGGCCAGAAATGGCCAGTTTAAATGCTAAAGGGTTAAGACGTACAAACACAAAGTTGAACAGTACTAAAAATGCACTTGCATTTGGCACTTTACCATTTCTCTTGAAGCTAGCACCTCTCAATGAAAAGAAAACCAAAGCAGAGAAAGAATATTGATTGCCAGACACAAGACAAGAATTCATTTTCTGTTGTGTAAATTTACATGTTTGGAGTGCATTATCTGAGCAACACTGTTTCCTTCTTTCATTCTAACACATCGTTATTAGCAGTTCTTTGATGATGATAAATAAATTATAACTGGCTAATTATTTTGTCTCTGCTTTAGATTTTCCACACCAGTTATATTAACAGAATTCTTGTAAAATTTATTTCTGCTCTGGTTTGGTTCGGTTTGGTTTTGTGTAATGTGGTGTATGGTTTGGTTTGGTGTGGCATGTGATTTTCGTGTGATTTATTCTGCTATTGTAATGGTAAGTTTTGCCGTTTCTTTTCAAAAGCATCTGTTTTCTTGTCTGTGCTGTTTCCTTTGTCGGTGCTTATATTAGATGTGAATAAATATTACATCTAATGTAACAAACTGCTTTCGTCTACTTCAATGGCTTTGTTTGTGTTTGTGATTGTTGATTAATTAATTGAATAAATCATTTATTGAAAGGCTCAAGCATGGCTGTTTGGTTAAGAAGCTTGCTCTGCAACCATGCAGTTTCCGGTTCAGTCACACTGTGCAGCACCTTGAGCAAGTGCCGTGTACTATACCCCCATGCTGACCACTGTCTTGTGAGTGAATTTGGTAGACAGAAACTGTGTGGAAGCCTGTCGTATATATATGTATGTGTGTGTCTGTCTGTCTCTGTGTTTGTCCCCTCCACAGCTTGACAACCAGTGTTGGTTTGTTTACATCCCAGTAACTTAGCTTTTCAGCAAAAATGTCTGATAAAACAAGTACCAGACTTTAAAATAAGTACTGGGTTCCATTTTTTTCAACTAAACCCATCGTGGTAATGCCCCAGCATGGCCACAGTCCAATAACTGAAACAAGAGATAAAAGATTTTTTCCAGATGAGGTATAAAGATGGATGAATAATGTAGATTAGTATTGAAGAACCATTGTCTATTAGTTGTTGACGTGTTTTTGACCCCAGGCAGGTCCAGATCAAGCAGAGCTCTGATCTAAGTTGTCCCAGCCACCATCTTACTGTCTTTCAGTATATCAGGTTCATTGTCCAGTGTACCCTTCTTTATTTCAAACAGTAGTATGTGATTTAGGATGAGATTTAGTTTCTATATCTAGTCAATCAAATGACCTTGCAGAGTTTTCTTTTGTCTCATGTGTTTGTTTTACATTACATTCGTTCATTTTTTCCATGATAGCATGAATGTATATTGTTGAAGTGTGGTTTTGCAACCTGATGGATGCACTTGCTGTTGCTAACCCTTACCTGTTTTTCCAACAAAATGTTATTATCATTCTGTATGTCTTCAAAAGTACAAAGCCACCAGACATTTTGTTGACAGAGAAATGACAGTGGAGGGCATTGACAATAGCTCATGTGATCACAGATTGTAAACACCCTTGCAGACATATGTTTGTACACATGCACGTGCTCACGCTCACGCACACACATCACATCATAAAACCCCTCCCATGAACTTTTACAAGATGAGGAATACTAGAGACTTTATAGTTTCAACCTGCTAGCTTTCATCAGACTGTGGTACGTTTGGGCTCATCTCGGCTTTATATTGCCAAATGTAGCACAGTCTGATGAAGGCTAGCAGACAGAAACTTTGAAGTCACTGTCTCTCCTCTTCTTGTTAAAGTGCAACATACATATATATACAAAAAGCATTGAGTCTTTCTTCAGTTCAATGTTGAATTGTTTTTGTTATAACTTGACATAAAAACAAGTATTGATATATATGTCTGAGTGTGTGTGTGTTTATATCTGACTTGGAGGTATTTTATATATTACTGTTTTTTTGTTTTTGTTTTGCTTATTTAATGATGTGATGTTTGTTAGTTAAAAAACGACAGACAGACAAATCTTTCATGAGAAATGATTGCAAAACTTATCGACTGGTATAAAGTAAAGAGAATCACATGACTGTCTGGGTCTATATGAGATTGTAGGGGTTTTTGGAGAGAGAGTAACGAAATAATGAAAATATATTTGGCGATGAATCGATATCTGAGTAAATAACAGTTTTTAATAATGATTCCTAACAATATTTGAATAAATACTATTTTCTAGTTTTTTTTTTTTTTCTGTTTTATTTTTAAGTTCTTTTTTTTTTACAACTTCTGATTTACACAACAGGCAACTTAATGAAAATCCTGCTTTGATGGTGGTGTTGATTGCTGATGTTGTTTAGTTCTGGGCTTGCTGTGAAGAAGAAGCAGACCGATGATTAAAGGCATTCCGACCATGACCATCTTGTCCTCACACACCTTGTGTATCTAGGACTGCGTTATCCAATGCGCCCAGCTTTTATTTTTTTTTCAAAGCACAATGTAATTTGGTTGAGATTTACCTACCATTTTTAACAGGTTCAGTGACCACTTAGATACTCCTTTTTGATTTTACTGCTGTTCTGTTGCAACTCCTCCTCTTCCTTTTCCTCATCTTCCTCCCCCCTGGAGGTAATGTATTTCATCAGAAATTTGGTAACAAAAGGGTTAAATATAAGCATTAATATTGAAAGGTAAGAGACTTGGTCTTGTAGAACCAGAAGCAAGATGGTGGTGAGTTGTGTTTGGTTTCCAAATGAGAACTTGTTTGACTTTGCTATAGAAAAAACAACCAGCTTTCCAGTTTGTAGTTAGTATACTGCTGTTACCTGTATAGTAACTTAATAATAATTATTACTACGTATAACTAAACATACCTGTAAATCTTGTTGATAAGTTAAACTGACTGACCAGGTAGCAAGATAAACTGAATGTTACTTATGCACTAGTGTGTTTATGTAGTACACTGCATATATATATATGCATGCATGTGTATCTATGCATATATATATATATATATATATATATATATATATAATTTAGTTTATTGTCTTCAATATCTGGGGGTTATTCATCATTTTTTTTATTTATTAATTTTTCTCCATGCTGATGTGGTTTATCAGGTTTACTTCACTAAATCTGTCACCAAACAAATCATGCAAGAAATACAACTTTATCCATATCAGATTCTGTAACTAAAATCAATATATTATAATAGCCCAATGCCCTAATTAAAGCCTGTTAGGATATTCGTTTATGTCTCACTTGTCAGCTATCATATATCTTACATCATCATCATCATCGTCATCATCATCATCATCATCATCATCGTCATCGTCATCATTTTATGTCTGTTTCTTCACGGTGGAGCAAATCTCGCAGTGTGTCAACAGTCAGTGCTGTCTTCCATCATTAAATGCCACACACAGTAACAAAGACAAAAAATACAAGACCATCCATCTTTGTTCTTGTGTATGTCATGTATTTTTTTTTTTTTCTTCATTTGTTTGTTTTGGCTTTTCCTTTTTTGCTTTTCGCAAGACAAATAGTTTAACCCCCCAATCATATATTTGAATTTTCTGCTTGATTTCCAAAATCTGAAACATGCCTCTATAATCGATTATATGTTGTTGTCGTTATCGTCGTCGTTAGTGCTCTGTAGCCTTCAGAACAGCCTTGCTGGAGAAGAACATAAATTGTATTCCAGCTGCAACTATCTTCCTTTTCTCTCTCTCTCTCTCTCTCCCTCT
>NC_069005.1:31039558-31040212 GCF_001194135.2 Octopus bimaculoides
CTCTCTCTCTCTCTCTCTCTCTCTCTCTCTCTCTCTCTCAGCTATGAATTATCTAGGATTCTGATATAAGTGCATTTGTTTTCATTTTATTTAAAAGATAAGGTGTGATGCGAATGATATTTGGCTGCACTTTCTAGCAGGCTCAGTGACTTTGCAGAAGCTGTCCCTCACTGAACTAACTAATCATCTGTATTAATTTTAGGTGTGGTGGAAATGGAAGTTGTAGCATTGGCCACTTTATGTAGGATATTACTGATGTGGGGGCATACAAACGTTGATGTTTAGGGACCTTACTAATGTGGGAGACATCACTGATGTAAACGTATGAGGATGTCACTTATTTAAGGGCACTTCTGAGACGAATGTGCAGGGTATCAAGGTTGTGTGTGTGTGTTGTGGACTTAATTTAGTAATGACACACTCACAAATATATTGAGGTCAACGAAGTAAACTCACCAGCCCACTACTGGTATGGTCACTATTTATAGTGACGGTTAACTGTGGTACCTGGTTACAGTTAAGTTTTAAGTTACTCTTGTACCATTTAAGAGTTATGCAATGTTATTGATAATTTATGAATGAATTTATGAATCAACAACCTATCCCCCCTCATATATATATATATATATATATATATATATATATATATATATA
>NC_069005.1:31042266-31046915 GCF_001194135.2 Octopus bimaculoides
AATAAATAACAAAGAATAATTAGCGAGAAGTTTATTTTATATAATTATTTATTTATTAACTCTTATTATTATACTTTCTAGAGAAATTGTGGAGAGGGAAAAAAAAAAGGTCCAAAATGATAACGATTTAGATAATTTTTGGATTTTTTTAAAATGTTATTTTCTAAATTACTTTGAATAAATTCATGTAATTTGTGGAAATGGATTAACACTTTTTTATTTATTTATTTCCTTCTCTCTCTTTCCCCCCTCTCTCTCTCTCTGTCCTTCTTTCTATCTATTTTCTGTCCATCTCTTGCTCTTTCTTTGTACCTTCTCTCTTTCTCCCTCTCCTTTTTTTCCTGTTCCCTCTCTGTCCCTCTCTTTCTCTCTTGCTCTCTTCTCCCATGTTTTACTCTTCTGTTTCTCCCAGCTGTCTATTCCCTCTCTGTCCTTCTCTTTCTCTTGTTCTCTCTCACTTTCTCCCCTCTCTCTTACTCTCTCCTATCTTACTCTGTTTTTCCCACCAGCTGTCTATTCCCTCTCTGTCCTTCTCTTGGCCTCTCTCTCTCACTTTCTCCCCTCTCTTTCTCTCACTTTCTCTCCTCTGTCCTTCTCTTGCTCTCCCTCTCACTCTCACTCTCACTCTCTCCCCTCTCTCTTACTCTCCCCTATCTTACTCTTCTGTTTCTCCCAGCTCTGTCTATTCTCTCTCTCCCCTCGCTTGTTCTCCATCCCCCCTTCTCTCTACCTGACATTAATTTAAAACTAAATTTAGAACAAATTTTTTTCTTCTCCTCATTTGAGTGTTGTCTGTGATTTGAATTTTAAAGCTTTCTGATGTCAAATGGAATTAAAGCGTGACGCGTACGTATAGTTTTGACTGCGAAGTGCATCTACACTGCATCCAGAATGTGTGTGGAGAGGTGCATAGTTTTGCATCGCAAATATAAGTGCATGTATACTACATCCAGCATGTGTATGAGGTGCATAGCTTTGTAGCTGTATGGCATGCAACGGCAAGCAAACAAGCACACATACAGCCAAATTTAAAAGCTGAATGACATGTATGCATTTATGTGTAATTAAACAAAAAAAGAAAAGAAAACTTTTGGCCTTTTTGAAGCATTAAAGTTTACTTGTTTTTGGAAATAAAAATTTGCTCCGATTTTTCAATTATGTAATCTGGATGTATAGAATGCAAAACATTTCATGATTAATAACAGGAATTTTACACCAAAAGGAAAACAGGAATGATTCGGTTCCAGTAAGAGATTTGGTGTTGTGGCAGTTGTTTAACCCCAGGTCAGATCGAAGGTGTTTCAGCCACGATCATATGGGTTCTTTTTTGGTATGTCTACTTCAGTGGTTCTCAAACTTTTTAATATCTGGGCCTGATCCAAAACCTGGATTTTTGTTTTTAGGTGGTGGTGGTGGGGGCATGCCAAAAAAAGTAAAACACAATTCAGTTAGAGAAAAATTTATATCTATAAAGGGAAGTCTATTGAGGAAACACCAGCTTGCTCTTCAGGCCCAACGACCCAGTACGTAACTAGTACTTATTTAATCGACCCCGAAAGGATGAAAGGCAGAGTCGACCATGACGGAGTTTGAACTCAGAACATAGCGGCAGACAAAACACCACTAAGCATTTCACCCAGCATGCTAACAATTCTGCCAGCCTGCTGCCCTAACAAAAATATAATAATAGAAGGGTTAAAGTCCATTATTTTTTGTCTGGCTTTATTTTGCCCCAAATAGTTTAGTAAAGTACTAATGGAAAGCAATATACATCTGCCTGAAATATCAAGTGGAATGTGCCCATCTCCGTCCTTCGGATACTAAATTGGGACCTTGTTACCAATGCAACTGACTGTGGTATTTTCATTGGAACACTGGAAGGATTATTTCTGGCATTTTATTTTCTCTCTTTTATCCACCGTATTATTAAAAAAACAATGTTTTAGCAGCTTTTTTTTAGTTTCTATTTGTTCCAGAGGTTCACAGATTTATGAAAATATTTCTATACAATGTTGAGTAAACCTGATGATATTTGTATTGTGTCACTCCTTCACCCATATCACGTCTATTATTATTATTATTATTATTATTATTATTTATTATTTAAATAGCTATGGGTGTTTTGGTGCTAGGCCTAGAAATAGCTCAGCTCAAGAATGTTATATATTGTTAGTTTTTGTGGAATTGTTTGTTTTTTTTAAATAACTCTCAATAAAAATTTGTACATATATATATATATATATATATATATATATATGTGTGTGTGTGTGTGTGTGTGTGTGTGTGTGTGTATGCAGTTGTAGAAATTCCTGTTGACAGTTGTATGTATGTATGTGTGTGCATATTTGTGTGCATGTATGTATATAAGGTGGCCATTTGGCATATGTAGTAGAGCAACAGTTAGAATATTTTGTAGTATTTTCTCCAGTTCTCTGCGCTACAAGTTCAAATCCTGCCAGTATCAACTTTGCTTTTCATCCCTCCATGGTCTATTTTTACTAGTCAAGTACTGAGGTTGAAGGACTCGACTACCCCCCCCCCTCCTTCAAATTTCAGGCCTTCTACCTTTATTAGAAACGAATATATTTCCCTGAGTTTATTCTTTTCAGAAAGACTACAAGGTGTGATTTGAAGGAATTTGATTGTTATTTCTAGCATTTTGATCTCCTGTGCAGAGATCCCCCCCTCTCCCTCTCTTCATTGGCTTCTGCATTTTCATCATTATGTTGTTGCTTAAATTAATATATTTTCTCCATTGTGTGAATCTTGTCATGATGTCTTTGAAATTTGTTTTCACCACATTGTCTTTCTTTGAGACATGTTCTTGTCATACTGGCCTTTCCATAATTGCTTTGCATTGTCAGGAATTGAAATATATTTATCAGTTTCCATATCTTGTATTTCCTATTCCATCTGTTAGGAATAATATAGAATGTAATTTTAAGTTGGAATTGCATTCTTCCATTCACTAATATCTTCAAGAAAGGACTGGCTTTAAATATTACAACTTTCATTGACTGCTTTTTAAAAGTTTCTTTTTTTATTTTACCTCATTCCTTCTTCTCTGAACTGTAAAATTGTGGTGTGACAAACTAAAGAAATTTTAAAACTTGCCCGTATAACACACACCCACACAAATGCTGGTGCCACATAAGTAGTACTCGGTATACTTCGTAAAGTGGGTGGTGTTGGGAAGGGCATCCAGTTGTAGAAACCATACCAAAGCAGACAATGGAACCCCGTGTGATTTCTGGCCTTACCAGCTCCTATCAAACTTTTCAACCTATGCCAGCGTGGAAGATGGACATGAAATTATGATGATTTATATACATAGACATTGGAACTCACAGACGGGATGACAGGACCGCGACTCCTGGTTTGCTGTGCTTGAAAAGACACATCACGCTAAGTAAAAGCATAGTTGCCCTTGCATAGAGGCTTGTCCCCTGCAACCCTCTCCAGCTGTACATCCCTAATCCTGCAGGCTCATAGGTGCTGGTGCCATGTAAAAAGTACCCGTGCCAGTTCTGAGTAAAAACACCCAAGCCACGTACTTTCGTTAAAACGATTATAGGATATAACTATTGAATAACATTCACCCTTTTACTATTGGTAAGATATTTTTGAGATATTGACTGGCAGAATTGATCATCTTATGTAATCACTCCATAAACGGGAAACCTTGTTGTCAGCCAGGGAACTGAGTCAAATATAGATATGTGTCTTTGCTGAAAAACCAGTATATTTTTAAGTGTGAATTCTTGGCATGCAATCAGTCACCTCTAGCACCATTAGCATCAAAGTCACTGGGTTGTTAGTGTATTAATTATATCTATGACTAAAACCTGTGACCTATGATTGAATTGTTATTTCTGCTAGCCTCTCTCTCTCTCTCTCTCTCTCTCCACACACACACACACACACACACACACACACACACACATGCATACACTCAGGTATGCTGACACGAAGTCTTGCAACCTCATTCAAATAATAGAAGATTTATAGTTGTGAGTCCCTTGTACTGACTCCTTGCCTGTTTCACCTCTAACGACCTCAGAAAGCCCCATACTTAACTAAACTTAATGTATAGCAATTACAACAATTAGTATATTCGGGACCCCATGCACATACACACACACACAATCACGTAGTAAATTATATATAAAAATAGTGACGCATTTTCTGAAGTCACCAGCATAGACGTTTCCGTCTCTCTCTCTCTGTACTTCCATGCATTGTTACCTATAAATATTTGAACCTCTCTCGCCAACGGTTGATCTCTCTCTAACTACCGTTGTGGTTATGGAGGTGGTATTCATGCAATTGGAATTAGATTCCCTCCTTCTTCCTGTCTTGAATTCTAATTTCAGCTGTCATTTCACAAGTGTCTCAATATTTTAAAAATAGCTCCTTCTCCTCCGTCAGGTGGACATAAAACTAGTTTTCTGTCAACAATAGATTCTCTACCACTAATTGCCTCTCTCTCTCTCACTCACACCTCTACCACCTCTCTCTTCAGTGAATCTCTTGCTATGAGATACAAATTTATATCTGCCAACATCTGTACAAAGGTTGGTGATTGTACTACAGGCTTTTCTGTCTATATGATATATATATATATATATAGAGAGAGAGAGAGAGAGGAT
>NC_069005.1:31047199-31048345 GCF_001194135.2 Octopus bimaculoides
TATATATATATATATATACATATATATGTATGTATATATGTGTGTGTGTGTGTGTGTGTGTGAGTCATTGTTTGCTCCCCCACCACTGCTTGACAACTGGTGTTGGTGTGTTTACATCTCTGTAACTTAGCAGTTTGGCAAAAGAGACCAATAGAATAAGTACCAGGTTTAAAAAAGAAGTACATTTGACTAAAAATTCAAGGCTGTGCCCCAGCATGACCACAGTCTAATGACTGAAACAAGTGAAAGGTAAAAGATTAAATGATGGTATGATGCACCAGGTTCCACCAAACTCAATTCTTGGAAATGATGTCACTTGCTATGAGTACCAATATTTTGGTATTGGTCAATGTTGGTATTGCTGTTGGTGGCATTGGTGGTACTATTAACGGTATTGGTGCTAGGGGTGGTGTTAAAAGTGGTGCTGCTGCTGTTGGGCAGTGCTGGTGGTATTAGGGTTGGTGATGTTGGTGGTAGTGGTGTTGGGGTTGGTGGTGGTGGTAGTGGTGCTGATGGTGCTGGCTTTGGTGATGCTGGTGATAGTGGCATTGAGGTTGGTGGTATTGGTACAGTGTTGTTGCTGTTGATATTGATGATGATGGTGATGTTGGTGTTTGGGTTGTTGATGTTGGCAGTGGCGTTAACGTTCATTCATTAATAATTCAACACAAAATCACTCACCCCCACACCTTTGGTATTTTTTATTTATTTATTTTTCATCTTTATTCTATACAGTTTTAGCTCCTCGTGACAAAAGTCTAAATCCGTCCTCATCCATTGTCCATTGTAGCTGCGACAACTCATTAAACTTTAATCTCAAACAAATCCTTGGTCCTCAGTGTGTAGGGGGTTGTCGGATGTGGACATATCTTTAAACAAGAAACTGGTTCTTTTTTTTCTTTGTGGTTCTACAAAGAGCAGTGATTTGATATTGGTATTTCCTTATTGATTTCTTTCTTATCCTGGTCAAGTCTGCACTTGTTGGCAGCTCACTCAAGCAGACGCTATTTCCATAAACACCATTTATTTCTAACTGTAATATTGTGTTGTTGATTAATTCAGTTTTTAATGTTCCACCGATTCTGTGAATGTTTCTTACGATAACTCTGTGTGTGTGTGTGTGTGTGTGTGTGTGTGTGTGTGTGT
>NC_069005.1:31048445-31050975 GCF_001194135.2 Octopus bimaculoides
TATATATATATACATATATATATATAGATAGATAGATAGATAGATAAATATAGATAAATGTATGTGTTTGTTTGTGACTCCTTGTCTTGACATCACAGGGTAGTTGTAAATGAGTGTCATTCATAAATGGAGAGTCCCTCATCTCCAGTCTTCTGTTTAGAAGATGTCTGACCATGGGAGGAATATTACATTTCCTGGAAACAGGTGGTGGGGTTGAATGGAGGAAGGACATCAGCCATGGAAAATCTGCCTCAAGAAATTCCACCAGACCCCTGCAAAAACTTGGAAAAACTAGGCATTAAAACAGCGTTGATGATGACCATGGCACACACATATGCACGCACGCACGCACATGTGCATGCACATACATAAAGGACAGAATAAGACAGGTCAAGGAATATTTTGCCTGACCTTCCCACAGTTCTGCCAATCCAGTGCCCTGGATTGCTACTTGGTAGTTTTTTTTTTTTTTTTTTTTTGATTGATCCACCAAAAGGATGAAAGGAAAATTTTGTCTTGGTAGGATTTGAACTCACATCGTAGAGCATCAGAACAAATGCAGCAAACATTTTCTATCCAGTTCTCTAACAACTCTTTGTCATCTTCTACAATGTATCAACTATATTGAGCTAATTAAATTAATTAATTAATTAATGAAGCTATTGATTTCTAGCATAAGTACCTGTAGTCTTATTTATATGGGATTAGGAAGGGTGTATTACATTCATTTACAGTGAGGATGGTGTGGCATGGTTGGGTGCATGGGGTTTAGGATGTGGCATGGGGTGGTTTGGCCTGGTACTCCATTGTTATGATGACAAGTGTTCCAGTTGATTCGATCACTGGAACAGCTTCTTTGTGAAATTAATGTGCAAGCGGTTGAGTACTCCACAGACACGCATACCCTGAACATAGTTCTCAGGGAGATCCAGCATGACACAGAATATGACAAGGCTGGTACAATATGAATTACTGGTACAACTCATTTTTGCCAGCTGAGTTGGCTGGAGCAAAGTGAAATAAAGTGTCTTGCTCAAGGACACAATGCAACACTGGGAATTGAACTCGCAACCTCGCGATCGCGAGCTGAATACCCCTAACCACTAAGCCATGTGCCTTCACATGGAATGGTCTAGGGTGGTGTATTGTGGTTTGTTTTGTTGTGGTAGTGTTGGAGAACCACAACATGAATTTCTTACAGGTAAAACCTTGGTCTGCTAGTATTAACTGTGTATATCATTGTGTGTGTGTGTGTGTGGTGGGGGCAGTGAATGAAGACTCGTTACAATGAAAATGGAAGTCGTTATGAAGGTACAGTTTTGAATGAAGAGATTCATGCTGAAGCATTTACATTTTGAAATCGTGGGTAACGGTGGATGACCTCCAAAAAAAAAACAAAAAACAAAAAAACAAACAAAACGTTTGCCTGCTTCCAATGGGAGAAGATCAAGGTAAACCAGGTATAATAGTGGTGATGGTGGTGGTGGTGGCGGTGGCGGTAGTGGTGGTACAACTCTGCACATGAAAGTGGCTGTGGATATTGAGATAACACTTTAACAAGTCTCTAAGTGATGTCTGCTGGAGAAAACAGATGATGGCGATCATATGGGAATAATAATAATATTAGTAGTAGTAGTAGTAGTAGTAGCAGCAGCAACAGCACTACTACTACTACTACTACTACTACTACTACTACTACTACTACAATAGAACAGTTAAATGGTTTCTGATTGGTGTGTCTGTCAGTCATGGTAGGAACAATGAAGAGAAAACAAAGAGGTTTATAATTATATGTAACTTTCTTTCTCTCTTCTTCCTCATTCGTCTTCGTCTTCATCTTTTCTTTTTCTTCTATTGTTCTTCTCTCTTCTTCAATTCTCTTTCGTCTCCAAGATGCATTTCGCTACGCCATGCTAGGAATCTCTGTTCTCTTATTCGCCTCGGAAGCCCCTCAGTGCCTTGTTCTGTGCTGTCTCAACCAATAACAACAAAGTAGTCGTTTGTAATTAAAAAAAACATCTAGCCTTGTCATAGTGAGCTGAACACTCCCTTAACCCAGCAGTTTTCATGTGGCCATGCTGGGGCACAATCTTTTGCAGGGTTTAGTCAAACGAATCATTCCCATTATTTATTCATTGTTTCTTCTTCAATCTGGTATTTATTCTATCAGTCACTTTTGCTGAACTGCCTAGTTATGGGGATGTAAACGAACTGACACCAGTTGTCAAGTGGTAGGTGAAAGGGACAAAAAAAAAAACACACACACAATGGACTTCTACACAGTTTCTGTCTACCGAATTCTTTCACGAGGCATTAGTCGGCCTGGGAGTATAGTAGAAAACAAGATGCTGCACAGTGGGATTGAACTCAAAACCACATGGTTGCAAAGTGAGCGTGTTAACTACACAGTCACACCTGTCCTTTATTTACGAATTTTTAATATTAATTCTTCAAAGAGTGAGGAAGCAACACCTTATTGAAATGATTTGATTACAATTGATCTTTATTGATTTATCAGAGGTTATATTTC
>NC_069005.1:31051382-31055572 GCF_001194135.2 Octopus bimaculoides
GGGGAAACAACATAGAAATATAATAAAATAGGAAACAAAAAATTTTTTGAATATAGAAATGGACAAATCTGTGGCACAAAAGAATTAATTTCACTCCTTGAACCAAGGAGAAAGTTCAATCATTTAATTTTTATGTCCCAATCAAGAATTCCAGTTAAAATGGACTATCATAACTCTTTCTGTGACAGTGTCCACACTTGCTTTGCTTAGCATCTGTTGTTGCCATTCTTGCCCATCCCCATTCTTGCCCATCCCCATTCTTGCCCATCCCCTGATACTTCGTCTCTGCGAATAGTTTAGATCATCATCATCATCGTTATTATTCTTGTGATGTCTTCTTTTCTCCGCTTGTACAAGTCACAAGAGAATATATAGAGACAGAGTTTTCTTTGGCCAGATGTCCTTCCTGTCACCAACCTCTACTTGTTTTGCAGTGAAGTAATTAATTACTGGTCTATTGATTACATCAGTGTTTCTTAACTTTTTTACCCTTGCGTAACCCTCAAAATAAATTACATGTCTCAAGGAACCCCTGCACAAAAAAAAATTATATACTGATATCTTTCTCATATTTTTTCATCGTAGTTCACATGGTAAATATGATATATAGTTCACGTGATAAATATCATATATATATATATATATATATATATATATATATGTGGTGGTTGTCTACTCCTTATGCAGAGTTTTGACCACCTCCTGTACTTACACCTTCGATCCATCATGCCATCTGATGTGGCTTTTTAAATTAGACAATGTTTTGAAAAGACACCCACAGAAATTGCACATCCACCATTCAAACAATATTGCCACACCATCTCATTTGGTTTCTCAAAATCATAGCTTTGAATGAGGTGATGCCTGCAGATGCAAGGACGTCTGTGTTTGGAGTAAAAGAACTCCATTTAAAAAAAAAATATGTGATGAAGGCATTTTTGGTGGAATTGCTCTAACAATTTAAAATACCTTTCATAACAAGTCCACGGTCATTATCTTTTTCTGATAACATAATAGGTTAGATAGGATGATGTCTGTATTACAATAACCAGTAACATGTTGTGCATGTATAGTAATATTACGGTCATGAAATTAGCATTAACTTATTTCACTCTTTCTCGCAGAACCTTTTGCAAAATCCTAGGGTTACAGGGAACCCTGGTTGAGAAACACTGGATTACATTAATCCAAGTCCTCAACTGATACTTATTTCATTGACCTCAAAAGGATGAAAGGTAAAGCCAACCTTAGCAGAATTTGAACTCGGAACATCAATCTGGAAGAAATGCCACTTGAGCCTTTTGTCCAGCACTGTAACGATTCTGCCAGCTCCAAGGTGGGGTTAATTAGCATTAAACTTACCTTGGCTAACCCTTCGTTACCTATGGTTCCATTTCTGCTAAAAGATCTTTCAGCAAGGCGTGTCTGTATTATTTGCCTTTCGACGGCAAATGAGTAACAATCCTAGTTGATGGCTGAATAGTTGGCATTTGGGTGAAACATCTAAGAATTCACAGAAAATGTCATCAGTTTTTTACACTTAGCTATTTTTAAATTTGTTATTTTGAAAACCACACCAGGAAACTTTAGGAGTGGCGAATTACATAAAACAGATGATTCAACTTTCAAACCTTGGAATCTAAAAAGTGGTTCAATTGAAAGATATTGTGTTGATATTGTACTGTTTTTCTTTCTTGTTTTTTTTTGTTGTTTTTTTTATTATCTTAATAGATATCTCTCTTCCACCTTCGGAAGGGTTGGCCTGTGAATTCTTCTGGCCTTATATTTTAGTTTGAGACTCTGATGGCCTTCAGTTTTGTAAGCTATTTGGAAAGCTGGTGAGAAAATATTACACACCCACACAGCCACACACACTTGTTCACTTGCTTGTTTGTTTAATGCCTGGTGGTGGTTGTTTTTTTTTTCCATGCCCTTATGGGTTCCCAGGGAGTTATTTAAGACAGGATCTTCCTGTCACCAACCCATATAACTTTTATCTTTGGCCTCTTTTGGTCATTAGATTGCGACCATGCTGGGGCACTGCCTTAAAGAATTTTAGTTGAATGAATCGACTCCAGTACTGATGTTTTAAAGGCCCCCCCTCTGTTCTTCCCCCTTTTACTGACACCAAATAAATATAAACGAAGAGAGCATCACTTTGTTATTTCAAGATTATCACATTCACAAGATAAAATAAGTTCTTTATTTTCTATAAGCAAAATTATCTCTTGTAACACCACCCTCCGTGAATCTCTCGCTTTTTTGGGGTTTTTTTTCCATTTTTTTTTCTCCTGTTTTTTTTTTTGTTTTTTTTTTCATGAAGCCACCACACTGTTGTAATTAAATAAATATACCGTCTTATACAATTACCTGTATGTGTTGTTGTTTGGTAAATTAATTCTTTTCCTCAAAGTCAGAGAACAATATATAATGGTTTTGAATGCTTCTTTCTTTTCACTCTTGTTATTTGCAAGTGAAATCCTGTTTTGGAAAAACAACTTTTTTTTTTCATCTGGCTGTTTGTTTCTATGCATCACATTATATACACACACCTGTATACACACATACACACACAAATGCATATATATATATATATATACACACACACACACAAACACATATATGGACATGCATATATGTATACGCATGCACATGCTACACACTTGCACATACTAGACACATGCATATACATATATACACATACACGCACCATTCACAAATACATATATATGTAAACATATCTGCAAGCCAATAAGGAAGGCTCTTTGGAATCACCTGACTTGCTAGAAATGGCAGCAAAATTTTCTTCATATTGCACCCTACCATTTAAAAAAAGGGGAAGGATACATTGAATGATGTAGTCCTAGATACACTATGTCTGCAAGAAAGAGAGAAAGTGGATGGTCTTATCTTGTGTCTTTAATCATAGGCCCCTAATCATAAGCCCCTAAGTAATCGGGACTCACTAGGAGCTACACAACAACAGCTGCAAGTTGTCATCAATTAATACCTTTCTGTTTTACTGCCAGCATAGCTGTGACCATGCTGGAACACTCCCATAAAAATATTAATTTTTCTGAAGTAAGGAAACAAACTGTAGTTACTTTTATGAAGGCCAGGCAGAATTGTTGGCTCAGTGGACAAGATGCTTAGCAGCATTTCTTCTTGCTCTTTGTGTTCTGAATTCAAATCTCACTGAGGGCAAGTTTGCCTTTTATCCTTTCAGCCACCTCATGCTAATGAATTAATTGGTCTGCTAGAAATGATAACCAAAATTACCTGTTCTCTGAGCTATTACATTACAGTATTAAAAGCTATTACATTACAGTATTGAAATTATATATCAAATCTCTTTTCATTTTTCTTTTCTTTTATTTTTCAGGTAAGTCATCTTGTTGAGTTCTTCAGTTCTTACAAGGAATGAGTAACGGACATCAATTTTGGCAATTTGCTGGAATTTCTTCCTGATGGTAAAATACAATAACAGTAAAGGTTTTGATAATTTCTTATTATTTATATCTTAAATGTTAATTCATATCTCATAAGGCTGGCTTACTTTTTTGGTAAATATATATATATGTATATGACTCATATATCCTGAAGTAGTGAGTTCAATTCCCAGACTGGGCTGTGTGTTGTGTTCTTGAGCAAGACACTTCATTTCATGTTGCTTCAGTTCGCTCAGCTGTAGAAGTGAGTTGTGATGTCACTGGTGCCAAGCTGTATCGGCCCCTTTGCTTTTTCCTTGGATAACATCAGTCGCATGGAGACGGGGCTGGTATGCGTGGGTGATGGCTGGTCTTCTACTTTGCCTGGATTTGTGCCTTGGAGGGGAACTTTCTAGGTGCAATCCCATGATCACTCACGACCAAAAGGGGCCTTTACCCTTTATAATATATATATATAGCATTGTCAAATAGATTTGTTCACTCCCACCCCTATTTATTCTAATTCTTATTTTTCATCAACAATTTTAATAAATCAGTCAATAATATATTCCTCTTCATTATTCATGACTTGTTGCCAATGTTCCACTGGCTTGCCAATCCCCCTTGATGGTAGAAATTACCAAGTCTTGGCTCAATTCATTAAGCCATGTTTTCAGCTTGAGATTTTCTGATACATATTTTTGTATACCTTATGACTGTACCTTACTGGATATATATATATATATATATATATATATATTG
>NC_069005.1:31055979-31059792 GCF_001194135.2 Octopus bimaculoides
ATTTTGCTTTTTCTTCTCTCACTTTCATCTGAGTTTTTCACACTCCCTCTCTTTCTCTCTTTCTCTCTCAATTTAAAGATTTGGACAAATATATCTCGAAGCCAGGACTCTTCCCAATATTATAATTGGCAATCTCTAATTATATTAAAATTAATTACATTTTCAATTTTATTTCTTCTTGGGGTAAGAAAAAATAAGTCCTTGTTATTAATTTTTTCTATTTTTCAAAGATGGAAAAAACAAAAAATTTTGGATTTTTTATCATTATTTATCATCAAAAATTTTTGTTTTGTTTTTATGAAATAAGTGGGCCAGCCCTTTGTTGTGTATTTCTGTGTATGTGTGTGCATATGTGCGTGTATGTGTGTGTATATGCATGTATGTGATTATATGTGTATGATTGTGTGTGTATGTATTTGTGTGTGTATGCAATCATGTCTGTGTAACTTTGTGTATATATGGGCATGTATGTGTGTATATGTGGATGTATGTAGATGTGTATATGTAACAGCAAGACAACCAGGTTGGTCAATGTATTATGGAACTACCTGTATAATTCCAATCCATTTCCACAATTTCATTGCTATTTGGAGAAAGAACCCCTTTATCTCTACATTAGCCTTCCACCTCATGCTAACGAATTAATTGGTCTGCTAGAAATGATAACCAAATCTTCCTTTAATAATGCCATAAATAGAATAATGAGATAATGTGGTCAATTGGTGATGACAGGAATGTGTCTGATCTTGGTCTGTTATCTGTATAAAAAGTGTATCAACATTTGTATAAAGGCATTTCAACATGCAAATAGCAGGGAATAAAATTGTTTGGTTACAGGTTTGCAATAGGCCAGCCGTAGTTCCACTGGACTTTTGATAGCAAGAGTGACAAATGAGTGTCTGTAAGTTCGAGCAGAACAAATATTACAAGGGACTTAGTTTATAAAGCACTGCTTTCTTTTTTTTTTTTTTTGTTCTTTCTTTTTTGAGTGGTGTGGTTTTATTGCCAGTATTTATGTGTGTGTGTGTATATTGGCTGTGTGGTTAGTAGCTTGTTTACCAACCACATGGTTCCAGGTTCAGTCCCGCTGCGTGGCATCTTGGGCAAGTGTCTCCTACTATAGCCTTGGGCTGACCAAAGCCTTGTGAGTAGATTTGGTAGCAGGCATGGGGTGGGACAGGCTAGAGGGCTGTGCTAGGTCCTTTGCTGCTGTTTTCCGTGGTTTCTACACCTGGATGCCCTTCCTAATGCCAACCACTCAACAGTGTGCTGGGTGTTTTTATAAACAGAACTCAAAAAACATATACTTTTAATTTATTTCTAATAAGCAGAACATTAGAAAAGTGACTTTGGAAAATGCCATACACGAAGCTCTTAGCCCTTGAGGCACCTTTCTAGCTTTTTGCCAATTAAAACAATAAAAAAAAAAATGTATATTGTCGTCATCATCATCATCATCATCATCAGTATTTCACATGCATGTATATATTACTGTAGCGATATGATTTAATACATTGTGCACTTTATTTAAGTTACATAAAAAATGGATTTGCCATGACTGTGGTTGGTATTGATTTAAAGTAATCACAAAAGAGCTATGTAAAGTTTACATAGTAAATATTATTTTAATGTCTGGTAGTTTGCATTAAGTAGATCTCCACCCACTTAATATAGCATCAAAATGTATGTATGTATGTATGTGTGTGTGTGTGTGTGTGTGTGTGTGTGAACAGTGCTGAATTGGAGAATTTGTCCTTTCATCACAACATTATAAGTTACATAATCTTTACACATGTTTCACTTGCAAATCTAGTTTGTTATGCAGTAGTTGTTACACAAACAGTTGCCTGAAACACAGTATCTTCAAGAAGGAAAAAAAAATAGTAATTTAACCCATTAATAGTAATTTAACTCCCGCATGCACGCACTCATGCATGCATGGGTTTGTGGTTAAAAAGCTTGTTTTGCAACCACATAGATTCAAGATCAGTTCCACTGTATGACACCTCAGTCAGTTGTCTTTTACTGTAGCCCTGGACTGACTAAAGCCTTGTGAGTTGGTTTATTTGAAGGAAACTGAAGGAAGTCCGTATGTGTATGAGCCACAGACTACTACCATTTTGATATATATGCTTGTTTTGCTGAGAACTTGGGGTACATCCTTGAGATCCATGCCACAGCAAGCCTGATATGCGTAGAACAGAGAATATTTCTCTTTGTGTTATTGCGGTGATATCCATGCTAATATCTGTGTAGAAGTTTTCTCATTGGTTAACGAAGGTAAAATAATGTAGGTTAGGCAAAAATGGTGAGGAAACATTTTGAATTAATGGGAACGATACGGCGAGGAGAAGTAAAATGGTTCTTAAATTTATTGCATTTGCCATATATACGTATATACGCATGCATATATAAAAGCAAACACATACATGCATGCACACACACACACACACACACACACACACACACACACATATATATATATATATATATATATATGCACATGCACTCACATAGACTCAACATACATATGCATACACATACACAAACATACAAATACATATACACACATGTATATATACAAGCAAACTTACATATGCATGTGCATACACACATATGTCTCCTCACATGCACATATTTACACATGCACACATACATGTGTGCTCACACACTCACACACACACATATATATATATATATGCATGCAGATACACACACACATGCATCATCTCCCCCCCGTCATAAACGTTTGAATAACTCACTTAAGGTTTCACTTACTCAGCTCTATTCAACATACCTGACTTTGGAGCAAAGCAATGTAGAAGATAACCTGGCTAACCACCACCACCACCACCACCATCACCACCACTAACAACATCAAAATACCATCAAAATGGTATTTGGTAGAAAAAAATCAATAATACGTGATTTCTTTTTTTTGTATCAATACTGTCTTTATTGTCGTTTTACACTAAGGCAACGTTAGGAAAAATAAATAAACAAGGGGAAGGAGAGAAAACCTGAAAAGGATGACAGTTTCATCTTCGTTAAATATTTTGTGGTTGGTAGCCATCTTTTTGCTTCCAGTTTACAATACTCCTTTCTGTTATAGGCACAAGGCCCTGAAATTTTAAAGGATGGCACTGGTTTGATCATATTGACCCCCACCAGTGCTTGACTGATACTTATTTTATTGACCCCCCAAAAGGATGGAAAGCAAAGTCGACCTCGGTGAAATTTGAACTCGGAACATTAAGACAGACGACATGCCTCTAAGCATTTTGTCCAGTGTGCTAGCTGTTCTGCCAGCTGGTTTAGTTAACGATAACCAGCTGGCAGAACCTCGGTCGACTTTGGCGGAATTTGAACTCAGAATGTAGAATGATAATAATTGAAGTTCACTTGACTAAAAATTAAATCCTTAAGATGCACCTTAAATTTCTGCACATTATTGCAATTTGTGTCGGTGGTTTACATATTGTTTGATTGTCTATTGATGTGCTGGTTGTTTTCCATACTGTTCAATCAATAAGTATTTATTTTTAAGCTGTATTCACGTTCTTTCAGCTTCCCACTCTCTCCCCATCACACGAAGAAAATTACTCGGTGCTTAAAAGACCTCCTGTAATTTTTTCTAACAAATATTCATACCTTCATTGCTGAATCTACACCATCAGCTGATTAATTCTACACGATTATTATTATTATTATTATTATTATTATTATTATTATTGTTCAGTAGTTTTATTTTTATAACGTGCTTTCACTTCACTACCGAGCGCAGCTCTGTGCGCCTTGGGTATGTGCTGTGGT
>NC_069005.1:31059991-31064600 GCF_001194135.2 Octopus bimaculoides
CATGATCTTTGACAACTATATCTGGTCTATTTTCCTTAATTTCTCTATCTGTGTGTATTGGCATATCCCAGAGTATGGTTGCTTTCTCGTTTTCTGTGACCTTTTCTGGCGTGTGTTTATACCATCTTTTTTCTGTTGTTATTCCATAGTGTTGGCATAGCTTCCAGTGTATATAGGTCCCAGCTCTGTCGTGTCTGTGAATATATTCCTTCTTAGCCAGGACTGGGCAGCCAGCCAGAGATATTATTATTATTATTATCATCATCATCATCATCATCATCATCATCATCATCATCATCATTATATATATATATAATGTGATCTTGACGTCACATGAATGCTGTAAATGAGCATCACCTTTATACAAGCAATATCACTCATTTCTGGTCATGTGCGAACAAAAAAAAGAAAAATGTCTCGCCATGGGAAAGTTTTACCTTGCTTGGAAACAGTTGAGGATTGGTGACAGGAAGGGCATCCAGCCATAGAAAATATGCCTTGACAAATTCCATCTGAGCCATGAAAGCGAGGAAAAGTGCACATTAAATGAAGAAGATAATTGATGATACATGTGTGTGTGTGTGTGTGTGTCTATCTATCTATCTATCTACCTATCTATCTATCACTATTTTCTAATGTATTCGTAGTTGCATTTTCTATGAATATTTACTGAGTTTGTTAGTCTTTTTAATGAATTAACTTGGAAGCCTACATCATAGTACGATTTCTGATTTCTGAATGCCTACCACTTTTTTTTTTAATTTTTTTTTTTACCTTTTGCAATATAGAGAGACTCACCTAGTTTTCCCCCTCCAATTTCTGATGTTTAATCTACGGGACTTGCCACAGTTTACCTTTGTCTATTGTTGTTGTTATTTCAGTAATGTTTTGGTTCAGAATAATAATATCATTCTCTCTCTCTCCCTTTATCATCTATATCCCTCTCTTCTCCCCCCCCTCTCTCTCCGGATATCGATTGGTACTTATTCTTACTGCAGGCGAATAATGAAAGAATGTGTGTTAATGTACCTCTGTGTGCGTATGTGTATATAAGCTCATGAGTGTGTAATATATCTTTGAGTGTTCATATATGTAATACATGTGTGTGTGTGTGTGTTGTATAATGTATGTACATTATATATGTGAATGTTCATAAGGTTTTGAAATTTATAAGTTGGTTTGATCTTTGTTCTATTAAAATGTAACCTACTGAAAAAATAATAATATAATGTTTGCATTAACACAGCGAAAATTTACAGCCATTCACTAAACACTACCGCTGCTACTACTGCTGCTGCCGCTGCTGCTACTGCTACAATGGTAGTATAGCTAGTACTAAATCAGTCATGAATCTACAGGAAAATAACAAACAAACACTACACACACATATATTATAATCGAAATAAGAACTTTATAAATATATATCAGTAAAAACAGGAACACACACACAGGCACACACATACACAGACACACACATTCACAGACACACACGCACATTATAATCGAAATAGGATCTTATAAACATACATCAGTAAAAACAGGAACACACACACACACACACACACACACGCATTTTAATAGATATATTAATAGAAACAAGAACAGGTATACATACAAACATTTCAATACAAGAACAACATAATATATATATATATGTATAGATATACACCTACTTCAAAGGAGCGAGAACACAGGCATACAATAGATTTCTGTATAAGCCAACAAGAGTAGCTGTTCAGGCTTTCAACCTGCTAATAACAACACCTAAATTTCCCTCAAATTACACTACTATCTTAAAAATGAACACATTGTGTAATGTGGTTCTGGATAAATCTGAAACCCCAAAAGACTGAATGGTCATGACTGGAATGCTTTTGATCATAGGCATGCTTGCCCGGAGCTAAACAACAAAGGCAATAATAGATCGAAGTCTTTTTTTTTTTTTTTTTTGCTATTTTTGTGATTGTTTGGTTTGGTGAAAGAGGCTGCGTCTGTGTCCATTGTAGGCCCCTTAAGATCTGTGGGAACTAGCTTGTGATCTTCTTGGACAAGGGCTGTTGATAAAACACGGTCCAGAGGGAAATTCTAGGGGTGGGACCTACTGAGGAGGTAGGGCAGATCAAGGTGAGTTTGTGTGTATGTGTGTAGGGGGAGGACTGGTAGCAGATGATGCAGTATGGGTTACAAGAGATGACAGGAGTGACAGGTGTTGAGACCAGCCAGGTTAAAGGGAACTTTGTACCATATATGTATATGCTGCCTGACTATGCCAGTGCCACATGACTGATGCCAGTGCCACCTGACTGACGCCAGTGTCGCCTGACTGGCTCCTGTGCTGGTAGCACATAAAAAGCACCATTTGAGTGTGGTCAATGCCAGTGCTGCCTGACTGGCCCCCGTGCCGGTGGCATGTAAAAAAGCACCCACTGCACTCTTGGAGTGGTTGGCATTAGGAAGGGCATCCAGCTGTAGCAACCTTGCCAGATCAGATTGGAGGCTGGTGCAGCCTCCTGGGTTGCCAGTCCCCAGTCAAACCGTCAAACCTATGATAATAATGATGATGATGATGATGATGATATATATAGGCTGAAACACTTAAAAGAATATGCACACACATATATGTTGATATATATATATATACATACATGTATATATACCTACATACATTTATACATGCACACATACACATACATGACATAACAGTTAATTTAATGTTAACATTTCATGCAGAGACCCTTAGAAAGCTAACTACCCTAACACTTCACTCAGTTGCCTCCCCCCCCCACCAGTTGGGTTTATTGCTGCCTTTAGCAGGGTTCATTCTGTAGCAAGTACTCAAACCGGAACCCTTGTTTCCTACCTTGTCCCCTTATTTCCTGCCGATGCCGTGGTTGGACATCAGCCCACATCACTCAGCCCACTTGTTTGGGAGTAGTGGCAGGAGAAAACCCATTATTGCTTTTGTGTTTTTCCTCTTCTTGGCAAACCTATACAGACTTTACTACTTAACAACGTCTAATGAAAGATTTCACAAAGTATTAACTATTGATAATTGTTATTTTATTGTTGGTTGGGCTTTTGGTTATTTATTCTTTTTTTTATTGTTTCTAGTTTTAATAACTTAATGCGTATGCTGCACATGTGTGAGCATGCACGTTCACTCGCATTTGTGCTTCCTCTCTGTCTTTCTCTGCCTTCCTCTCTCTCTGACTGTCTCTCTCTCTTCCTGCCACTCTCCTGGTCCCTGACTCCTCTCTCTCTCTCTCTCTCTCTCTCTCTCTCTCTCCGTTCTCATAATTAATTGTTTCACTGTAAAAACACATAATCCCATCAATGATTACAGTACATATTTGATCATTAAACGTCTGTTGACTTTTTAAAAAACTGTGTCATAGAAGTAAAGTGCATTCAGTTTGTCTATGGAGCATTATTATTATTACATGTGGCCATAGGTTTAGGATTGTAAAAAAAAAAACAAAAACAAAAAAAGACAATGGATTTGGTTTATTAAAAAAAAAATGAAAAAGAAAAACAATTGTCTGCTTCTTGCATCGTAGCTCAAAAATCTGTGGCTTTGAGGGAAACAAAGATAATACATTGATGTGTCTTCTTTTATAATTTCATTCATGTGTGAGATGTGTTATATAATTGTCATCATCACAATCACCATCATTGTCTGTTTTCCATGCCGGCATGGGTTGGATGGTTTGAAAGGAACTGATAGGCGTCAGGCTCACAATCATGAGGTAGTGAGATCGATTCTCAGGCCAGGCTGTAACTTGGTCAACTTTTCCTTTCATTCCCTCTGAAGTTGATCACACAAAGTACCAGTCATGTACTGGGATGAATTGACACCAAATTTCTATCTCTGTTCCTAAGTCAAACAATTACCATTTTCTCTCTTGTTATTACCACATGTGAAGACATGAGCTTAGGGTGTTCGGAGAGTGATCGTAACATCGTGGGTTCAATTCCTGGCCGTGTATTGTATCCTTGAGCAAGACACTCTACTTCACATTGCTCCAGTTCACTCAGCTGGCAAACATGTGTAGTAACTGTATTTCAAAGGGCCAGCCTTGTCACATTCCGTGTCACACTGAATCTCCCTCAAAGCTATGTTAAGGGTATGTGTGTCTGTGGAGAACTCAGCCACCTGTACATTAATTTCACTAGCCGGCTGTTCCATCAATCAGATCAACTGGAACCCTCATCACCATAAGTGATGGAGTGCCAACCTCTTACCACATGCAAATCTTTGACTTCTCATGTGACTTCAGCATACGTTGGTATATAATGAAAATTTCGCTTCCAGCTGCTTTCTCTGTTCTGCAATTGTGTGTGTGTGTGTGTGTGTGTAGACTTTGGGTTTGTTCCTTTTAACCAAATGACTGATGCTTCAAACAAACGTTGACATTTGCTGCAGCTTGGAAAAGTTTCAGTGTTAAAAAAGAAAGAGACAAATAAATGCAATGATGATAATGATAACAAATGTTTATGGTATTGCGTATGTAGTTTAGTATTTCCGGTGCAATGTGTATGGCTACGCACTGATACCATGGTAATCTTTTTTTTTTTATATAAGCGCGTCTAAATGTATATATGCATATAT
>NC_069005.1:31065794-31068294 GCF_001194135.2 Octopus bimaculoides
GTGTATTAGTTTGACGCTCAGGAAAATGAAAAAGTCTTTTACGTTTCGAGCCTATGCTCATCAACAGAAAGGAATAAGAGAAAATAAATAGAGAGAGAATGAAAAAAAAAACTTGTAGATTGAAGCGGTCTAGCATAATATTAGGCTTTTCCGTTTTCTCTTTCAATGATTTTGAAATTGTATCTGTATTTACTATATCAAGGCTTTGCAATTATTTTGTCATTGGCAATCTCTACACCATTGCCAGTGCAGAACACTGCCCAAGTACTTCTAACAGATGAACTTCACTGAGGGCTACCGAGTCAGCTGGTTTGCAGTGAAGGACTTCCGGTTAGGCAAGACTTTTCTGAAAGACCTGTCAGCTGATTGCTTCCGCCCTCACGGTGTATAACCAAACGTAGCAAGATAAATTCTTCATCAACACACTCTTGGTTGCCTTTGATTTTATCGTGTATAGCTTGACTAAGCTACACGAGCATCAGTGGTGGCAGCAGTGGTGGTGGTGGTGCTGTTAATTTTTGGTACAAGGTCAGTTTTAGAGGATAAGAGGAACCATAATCGTATTCTTTATTCATTTTGGTTATATCTGGTTTAATTACTCGATAGAACTAAGCGTTACTGCAAATTGAAACCTAAAACGGTTCCACTGTAATAATCTAAAGGGCTGAGTTTATCTAAATCGTGTTTACTTCCATTGTGTGTGTTTATCGTGTGGTTTGTTATTGCCATAAACACTGTTGATCTGACAATTTGATTAACTTGTAATGTAGTCAGTCACTTGTAGATGTAGTCATTTGTATGTATAGACATTTGTGTACATATGTGTGTATATATGGGTGTGTGTATGTATCTGTGTGTACACACATTTGTAAGCAATCATTGTATACACATACAGAATGCCGTATCTACTTTGTGTTTGTGTTGTCTGTTTTTCTTTCTGTTCTTTTCATTACTGATAAAAGGATTACTTCAATGTTTGCGAATAAATTTTTCACACAATTCTTAATACCCTCTCTACTATAAATACTTATATTATCTAATTGGATGTAGATTTTAAACTTATCATTGATGTTGTTTGCTGATGTCGTCATAATTGTCATCATCATCCTCGTTA
Organism: Octopus bimaculoides; assembly: GCF_001194135.2. Taxonomy (NCBI): domain Eukaryota; kingdom Metazoa; phylum Mollusca; class Cephalopoda; order Octopoda; family Octopodidae; genus Octopus; species Octopus bimaculoides. The sequence goes on from NC_069005.1 coordinate 31,066,909, forward strand.
CCATCACCAAAATCACCACTACTGCCTATGCCAGCATCAGCATCAACATCATCATGAGTGTGTACCCTTTTCGAGCTTCTCCAGTCACGTTCGTGATATTTTTCCTCACCGTTTTATCACCGTCATCATTTTAATATCTACTTTTCCCCCCACTTGCATGGGTCAGATGGAGTTTGTTGAGGAATATTTTTTCTGTGGCTGGGTACCCTTCCTGTTGCCAACCCTTACCTGTTGCCAAGCAAGGCAATATTTTCCTCATGGCCAGATGTGTCTTCACAGAATATTGGAAATGAATGACGTTCATTTACAATAATCACACAATGTGAAGACCAGGACAACAACAACAAACACACACACATGCTTTTGAGCTTCTTTCAGTTTCCATCTGAGGAAATGTGTCATGTCCAACAGGAAACAGTGTTTCCTAGGGCTAAATAACAGTAACATTCTTCCCTTTCATGGGACTGTCACATCAAGTTGACAACATGCTATCACTTTATCGTGCTGCTACTGCATAAATCTCTCTGAGAGATTTAGAAATGTATTATTTCTACTTGCGAGCTTGTCTAAGAAAAAAAATTAAAAAAATAACTTCTACAATGACTAGCTTTTGAGCATTCCTAGCATTAATTATATGTTAATAAATATAGCAGTTGATTTCAGCTTTTATAATAGATGTTGTATTGTCTTTGGTATTCAAAGCAAACACAATAACTTGTCTTGAATGCTGATTCAATTAATTATAGACACAGGCATGGTTATGTGGTTAAGCAGCTTGCTTTACAACTACATGGTTTTGGGTTCAGTCCCACTGCAAAGCACCTTCTACTATAGACCTAGGTTGACCAATGGTTGTGATTGAATTTGATAGATGGAAACTGTGTGGAAGCCTGTCGTGTTTGTCTGTGTCTTAATGTCTGTGTTTGTCTTCTCCCACATGCTCACATGCCGCTTGACAATCAGTGTTGGTTTGTTTACGTTTCCATAACTTAGTGGTTTGAGAAAAGAGACTGGTAGAATAAGTACCAAACGTTTTTTTTTTAAAAACAGCACTGGGTGGGTGATTTGTTTGACTAAATCCTTCATTTGGATTATATTATGTGTGATTGGGGTTTGTATTTTCCGTTTCCCTTTTTTACACAGTCTTGTGCAAAGGTGATACATCTAGTCAGGTACAGGGGATTTTGGTCGGCGGGCGCCGAATCCCCCTCTCATTTATATCATTCGGAATGTTTCATTTTCATTTCATTAATGTAATTGTCCAACCCACATTGCTCCTTTTTTCTGTGTAAGGCCGTCATGGCCAATAAAATGAAATATCAGGAGGAGGCATCACTTTGTGTATGCTCTAGTAAACAAGTAGCCATACTTGCCCAACTTCTTTGT